>NC_081141.1:19231179-19531179 GCF_958295425.1 Solea solea
ATCATGAGCTTCACACTCTTGGTCAAAAGTCGCTTTGTGTGCGTGTGTGCGTGCGTGTGTGTGTGTGTGTGATGCTCAAGCATGTCTTGAATAAACCTGGTGTAATAGACGTTTTTTACAGCAGATATTTCTGATTTCTGATGAAATTGTAGGACAAACACAGGATTTACCAGTAACATTAATTAAGGTTCCACTCTAGTATTAACAGAGCTGTGTTATTGTTCAAGTGTAATGGTAGATCACGCTAAATACTTGACACCTGTAGAGGATGTGTTTGTTTTTTTTAAACAACAAAAAATTGCTTACATATTTTCTGGATGTGTTCAAGTAAAGTGAAATAGAAATAATTATCCTCTATTGTCATTATAGCATTGCTTAAACAACAAATCTAATGGTGGCATAAGACTTCTGCACAGTACTGTGTGTGTGTGTGTGTGTGTGTGTGTGTGTGTGTGTGTGTGTGTGTGTGTGTGTGTGTGTGTGTGTGTGTGTGTGTGTGTGTGTGTGTGTGTGTGTGTGTGTGTGTGTGTGTGTGTGTGTGTGTGTGTGTGTGTGTGTGTGTGTATATATATATGTATGTATATATGTATATATATATATATATATATTTATATATATTTGGATTTAATGAGTATTGGCATTTTTGGCTGATGTCATGTAATATACTGAAAAAAATATGCAACATTAACCTCATCATTTTTAGATATTTTAATGCAGAATGTTTGCATGTTATATCGATCAAAGATCCAGTCTCACATGGATAATACCCAGTATGACTATTTACACAGCAGTAAAATGCGCATCCTGGATGTGATGTGTCCCCTGTGACCACATAACGTCCGGCTTCCCACACCTTTATTTAAATACGCACTGAAGTCATAATGATGGTCTGTTGTGGGTTTTTGTGTGTCAGAAATGTGGACACGTGTCCTCAAATCTGCTCCAAATGTGCTTTCTGTGATTGGACCTGAGGATGCATTCAGCATGTGTTGGGAGTGTGCAGACCTGTACTTAACATGATCTGGATGTGATCAGATCACTCAGGTTGGATGTTAATACGAGGTCCGAATGGGGTCTTAATGAGTGAAGACCAGACCCCTCAATATGAATTCCCTATAAACAAACAAACAAAAAACCACAAGAAAATCCGATCATTTTCTAATCTAACGTTTACCGTTTGTCTTTTTGTGTGTGATGTAGACTAAGCTGTATGAGTTGGAGGGCCAGGTTAGACGGGGAGCAACAGAACGAGGAGCGGCAGAGTTGAAGAAGATCGAGTTCCAGGAGGAGATCCAGAGACAGAGGGAGCAGATCAGCCATGTGGAAAGCCTCTATAGGACGCAGCTGGAAGCAGCACAGGACTCGTGCAACAAAGAAAAGGTGCACATGAACCCCAATCTGCAAGTTTAAGTGTGAACATAATGCAACAGAGATGAATTGTATGTAAACTGTTGTCAAAAAAATGCGCAAACAATATTGGGACCAATTAAAATACCTCCTTAACATGCTCCCTATTATGGTTTACAATATATTGACAACCCATGAAGGAAATTTCGCTGTGTTTCTGCCTTTAGATCAAACATCAGCGGAACATTTCCTCCTGTGCAAAAACCACACAAGAAATCAAAGGTAACTGCTGACATTTAACCTATTGCTCTACAAATCTCCATTGCAAAATAATATAATTGAGGTCTCAATAGTTCAACTGTCACTGTCCTCTGCATGTCTGTATTTAAGGTCAGTTGAACCAGCTGAATGAGGATCTGGGGAATCAGCAGAAAGAGCTACAAAGTTGTCAAGGCAATATCAAGACTCTTAACAACAAACTCACGTATGACATGTAAGAGAAATATATTTTCTCTAATTACTTGGTTGATGTTGGTCGAAAGATAAAAATGGAGTGCTTTATTTTTATTTGTGGCATTTGTTGCCCTCTTAATACTAAATTCAGCTTTGGATACTGTAAATCTCATGCACATAAACTGTAATCAGTAAGCATATTTCTTTTATTATATAGGTTAACATGTTTGTGTGTGTGTCTCTCTCTCTTCTTTCTACACATATGCAGGACACACTGTCACTCTCAGGTCCTGTCCCAGAAGGAGTTGTGTGATGAAAGAGTGGCAGCTGCGAAACTTGAAGTTCAGAAAAAAATGGAGAAGCTCATGCTTCCCCCAGCTGCTTCCTCACACGTGAGTTGGCTTCGCTGTTGTTGTTGTTCTATTTATACAACTGTTTTATGCAACAGTTCAGAAAACTCTATTTATTCACAGTCACAAGCTACAACAGATGATCAGATTGTTTTTTTTTTTTTATTTGGTCAATTATTTGGCTCCACCAACACAAAGTGCTCCGTAACTAGAGAAAGCTTTGCTATATAAGCTCTTTTGTTATATGTTAACCTTCATATGTGTCTAACTACACGGGTTCTGATGAACCCGTACGATTTGCCGGTTTATTACTAAACTGATCCTTTCAGATCAATAAACCCCTCCGGAAAGGGCTACCGAAACAAGTACGGCGGGAACAACTCGAGTGTCTTTATGAGGTTTTATTTCACACACTGGGTAGTTGGCTTGTAAACCGACAAATCGTACGGGTTCTGATGATTTGTAGTTGGACTGAGACACATGGTTAACATAACAAAAGAGGTGTGATAGCAAAGCTTTGATGACAAACTGCACTTTGATGACGACAGTGCTTTTATTACGAACAACACATGATCTGTACACACAGACTGGGGGTTATCTTAATCAAAGTATCTATCACATATAACAATATATAGAGTAATGTGTATGTATGAATCTGGCAGATTAACAGATTATACCACTTCATGCTGCTCCATTGTTTGAAATTTGAACAATTGAGTTTTTGTCTCAATGTCGACAAAAGGCTAAATAGGTAAAACAGGTAAAAAAAAAAAAATGTGTACATGTACAGGTGCTTTCCTCTCTGGTGACAAAGACACTGATTCGCTGGCTTCCTGCAACAGTGCGAGTGAAGTTATAACCCCATGTTAGCCTTGACTTGCAACCTCTCAGCTTTCAGAAATATTCAGAAAGTGCAAAGTACCCTTGCGTCAACGTGTCGTCTGCGATGCGCTCGGTGTTAAAGGGTTAAAACTCTTCAAGTGTTTCTCAAACATCAGGGCAATTAGCTGAATATAATGGCTATTGCCTTTTTATTTCTTGTGCCACCAGATGTATATAATGTATATAATAAATAGATGTTATTGTGTGGACTACTTTCTGATAATTATCCACAAACAGGAATGCAGTGTTTATAATGATGTTTTCTCCTCATCAGGAAAACCCATCGACTGCAGCAACACACCAGCAGGGAGCAGTGGTGACTGTGGCTCACACCGTGAAGACGGCAACGGTTGTGAACCACACTCTAGGCCTCTCCCAACCTAAAGGAAAGGAACTGCTGACAAATGAAATCATTGTGGACCGAGGTAAAGGCTCACGTGGCTCATAGCTCAGTATACTCTATACTAGAATTTAACCAACTGAACATGCAGTGTGTTTATGTGTCTACATATCCTCAAGCACATCCAAAATAATAACTCATCTGGTTTGTGCCTTTTTATATCCCAGCTGCTGATGTATCAGAGGACCTGCCTCTTGTGAATGACGTCGCTAAAATGGAGTCACAATCAGATCCCTCTGCTGCTGCTGCTGTTGTTGTTGTGAAGGAGGCCAGTTTGCCACCACCAGAGGGTGCAGTCAAAACGCAAGTGGCTGACACAGAGCCAAGTAAACTTGAGAAGAATAATCTGACTGAGGACAAAGAGATGAAGGTGATGGATGTTCATGAAGAGGACACTCCGACAGAAGGTAATGAGTTCAGAAAAAACGAAGCACATTGAATACAGAAGCACTTGTGTAGTTACAGGGTTCAGGTTAACACTTTCACTGTCAGGCTGACGATGCACGGCCAACTATAGGAAGAGATAATAAAGTTTAATTTGTGTCTTGTGTCCAGAGGCGGACCCTGGGATGGAAGGCATGCTGATTGGCCAGGGGAATGTTGATGAGACTCCTGTTGATCAGAAGTTGGAGGAGCCAGAGGAGTATGATGCAGATGAGCAAATAGTGGGAGGAGATCTGGAGAAACAACAACAGCAGAATAAACCGGCTGAAAATATAGGTACGAGTTTGTTGTATCGGTCTCCATTTTTGGTGCTAATTTCAGGGCACTGACAAAAAATAACTGCACTGTGGGGATCAGTGTTTGTTTTATATTAATTGTACTGTGTGATAGACAAGGAAATGGAAGAGGAGCTGGCTGACTACAATGGCAATGACGATAATGAGGGGGAGTTTGAAGCAGACAAACAAGCGGAGCTTGCTCAAAACTGAGGTAACCACACTCGTGACATTCACCTGCGATTCACCTTTTCATGCACTGATGATACTAAACCTCATCTCATCCTGAACTTGAGGAGATGCGTGTTGAGATCAGTGGGACCTTTCTATTGAACATGCATTTAGCTGCTGTACACTGTTTATGCAGTGATTCCTCGAAGGTTGTTTTTTTTCAGCAGCAATGCTGTTGTGCTGTTTATATGAAGGTGTGACACCAGCTTTGGTGATATCATAGATTTTCAAGGTTGGTCTTTGTTGTGTTCATTTACAGCTTTTGACAATTATCTCTAACACACAGAATAAATACTCACTTATCCACCTTCTACTGCTTTATCCTCCACGGGAGGGTCACTGGTGCCAATACCAGCGGACATAGGGCGAAAGATGGGTGTACACCCTGGACAGGTCGCCAGTCCATCCCAGGGCCACCAAGACAAACAGCCATCCACTCCCACTCCCACACTCACACTTACTCACTCACTCATTAAACTGTCCAAGTTGCCTAATCCCCAAATCTGCATGTTTTTGGACTGTGGGAGGAAACCGGAGAAAACACATGCACACACGGGGAGAACATGCAAACTCCACTACACCACCTGTGTGGCACAGAAAAGATCAAATCACTTTTCTAATTTAAATCCTACAATGTAAAGCAACCTAAAAATATATATATATTTTTTTTTTTAAAAAACCTACCTACCTAGCCACCTGTCCTCGCTGCTGTGTGCTTGTTTTTTGCACAATTCTGAAAAAGTGCTACGCCACTCATATGGGTCTAGGAGGAATAGTTTGTGTTATAAACGTGATAATCATGAGCATTGATCTTGCCGTGGCGGCTATACTTACTGTATATTTGCATTCACACATTTTACTTTCATTGCAGGGCCGGTGTTGGAAAAGGACGTTGGACTTGATACAGGTTAATGCAACACCCCCCCAGCCCCCCACCCCCCCAAACACGGCAAACACAAAACAGTTACCAATGATTTTCAGCCGACAGACTTGTTGTGATATTAATCCTTTATGTTGATTTAGTCCACACCTGTTTCTTAACGTATCACAGTTAGAACACGGTAGCAACATCTGTCCTCAGTGATTCGCAGTGATTCCCCCGTCCTTTATTCAAATGAACACTAATCTCAAAATGATGTTGTATTGTTAGTGTCAATGTTTGTCTGTTTGTGTCTGTGCAAGCGGCGGAGATGGGGAATGAATGTATTGATGCTGATTACAGTAAAATACTGTGAAACAATGGCTGGTGCTGAGGAGGTGGTGTCTCATGCATCCTGAGGATGAATTGCATTCATGCAGTGTGTCCTCGCACCGTCCCCAAAATGTGGCTTGTGTGCTTGGGTCGCATTCACGATGGACTGTGGGCGTGTTCCGATCTGCAATTTTTTTGTGCAATCTGCATCCGGTGGGATCGCTGAGGACAGACGTTACTAGGTCTGAATAGGGTTTATTCATGGCTACCACCAGGGGGCAACCAAGATATGTCGCGTCCACTGTGGGGAGCGTTCATGTCGTCCGTCATTTATCGCAATATTCAGCATCAGTCGACCGTACATGTTTACAGTTCACGTGCATTTCAATATATACAGGTAGCCCCCTCGCTGTCGTGGTGACCGTGCTCACGTTCAATTGAATAAATTATATAAAAGTTATGTGAACAAAAAAAAAGGAATTCTACATTTTCTACTAATCACTACCTTTGTAATTGGGGATTAGATGTGTTGTTTGTGTTCACTCCTTAATGACTGTAACTTGATGATAATGTTAAGACCCTTATAGGGTTATGAGGTGTCACATAGTGTAGGAAATGTAAATAAGCTCAGTGATGGGACTGTACGCACAGCACGAGCCTCCTCTCTCTCTCTCTCTCTCGAGGCACAACAGCATCTTAAACAATGCCTTAAGCTACTCCTGTACGTCTACAAAAGGGTTATTAAAGCAGCAAATGTATGGATATTCTTGTTTTAGTGTTGCTGAGGGTTGATTATTGTTTTCCATTAAATGTCAGAAAAAGGAGATCAGTGTTCCCCGATACATCAAATGAAGTTGTTCTGTTTTGTCCACAAACCAAAATGATTTCAGTTTCAATGAATTCTCCATGTGAAGCAAATAAACCAGAAAATATTCACATTTAAGAAGCCGCAGAATCTGAGAACATTTTTGTCTCGTTTTAATCATGAAAAAAAGCTTTAAACTGATTTAAGCGATTATCAAAATAGTTGTCGATTCATTTAGTAATCGATTCATTGATTGTTTCAGCTCTAGACTTGCACCACATGTTTTTGACGCCGTCTCTCCTCTGCTGATATGATGGACGACTTTATTAAGAACACAAAGAGAGACATTTCTGAGAATTGCTGTAATATCTTGAAGGACTTCTCCTTTATTTAGGATCAGTGAGTTGTGCTTTGTCTACTGCAGTCAAATTAGGTAGCCGTGCTAAAAATGTGTTCGTCTGCTCATTTTAAAACCATCCCGAGATTGGAAATGCTGTGGCAGAGTGTAAACATCAACTATATTAAGCATCAGAAATAACAAAAAAGAAAACCGGTAAACTGGAACAGAATGTTTTATCTCCTTGTGTTTGTTTGTTTTTTTATTTGCTGGACAATATTATTTTTCAGGGATTCTGCTTCATTTCAATGTGGTGAAGTTGACTTGTAGTACTTGTAGTACTTGTATCATCACACATCATTGTTGAAATGCATTAGCTCATCATCATCAACCGTCATTTCCAAGAAGTAGGTGATAAGTGAATGGACACATGGCTGTTACAAGGTCATGTGAGCAGGATGGTTTGACATGTGCTGCAGCAGAGTTTCCCCTTTAATGTAAAGAAGGTAATGGTTAAACATTAACATGACACACATTAGCTTTAACAGAGATGGATGAACACAAGATACAGCTCATTAAAGGTAGTTTACTGTGGATTTCGAAGCAGATCAACATGAATAGCTTGACTGTGCATCATCCGTAGTAAGTGTGCCACCAAGAAAACACCAAACGGCATATTATGAGAACCTAACGTAAGATGATTATTTCATTTCATGTCACATTTCAGTTCACAAAGGATTTCTATCAAATGCTAAAAGCCAATCAAATTTCAAAGTTGCTCTTTTGTCCCGAGTCATATCAGCTTCATTAATTTATTTTAGTTTTATTGTTAATGAAATACGAGCGTGCTCATGGTGTTACAGAGTAACCATACACATAAGAACCAGGAGAACTTCTCCTCTCCTCACTCCTGTTGAAAGAACATCAATCGTTCTGCCTGCTTTTATTTCCCTTATGCTATGTTGGAGACATCTGAAATGTTGTGATATATATATATATACATATATATATATATATATGTATATGTATATGTGTGTATATATATATATATATATATATATATATATATGTTATTGTAATTATTATCTGAAATTGCAAAGTTTGGACAACTACTGCTTTTGTTTTTTCCAGAATGCATTATTTGTCTAATTCAAGGGACAAAATAAGTTCTGAACTGGGAATCTGTTTAATTAGAGAGAAATGTTTTATGATTTTTATGAAGTGGACTAACATTTATTTTGTTTATTTGTTAATGTTTAACTTTATTCTGTACTGCTGAACACATTTCTGAAAAGTTTAAATAATCATAGGCTATATTGATCATTCATATAAAAGAGAATAAATTTGTTTTTATTACTAATATGTGGACTTCACTCTTTTGCTGTATGGTGCATTTATTCACATGACCGCACGACGACAGAAAGTCGTTTTGTGGGGGATGAAATTGCAGTTGAAAGAGTTTGCATGTTTTGAATGGAACGCGTTTAAGACGGTATATTCGTTATGCGCGTGCACAGATAGAGGAACTTACTCAGTCCTGGTTTGTACAGTCAAACCAGGACTGATATCAGAGCGTGATCTTTATGTAGTTTTCAAATACAATGGAGCAGATACGGTACGTCTCGGCATATTCAAAAACAACTGCAGTGGAGTTGCAGTGGCGGTATCGTCCGGTCTAAAATTAAAAAGATGAAATTGGAAAATGAATTTCACCTACTGTGAAGAAAAGAGAATATAAATGTAGCATTTGGACTTCAATTGAATGTCTGAAAGCCTTTAACTGCTTCTTCCCTGACCGTCTTTTTGGAGTCCCTGCTCGAAAATGACAAACTAAATAGTATATCTGCAGTATATACAGTATCAGCGTATATCTCTACAATTATATGCTCTATGTGAATTATCTTGGTATCAAGTTTCATAAGGTGGAAGTGTAAAAAATATTTTATTATTACAAATTAAGTGTTGATGGAGAATGGTGTTGAACCACTGACTGATGTTTAACTGACTCACCGCGCTGAGGACCCAGTGCCACATTCATTTAAACCAAATTAAACCGATTGAGTTGCTGCATTTAAGTAATGTAATTTCTGTAATAAAAAAAAAAGTTTTTTACACACAATTATCTGTGATGTCTTTCACAAGAAGGAAAAGTGTAATATACGGAGCAGATCGTTTACTCCTAAAACCTTTTATTTTCTTTTGAAGGAAGTGACTTTGAGATTGTGTCATTAGATAAACATAACGTTGAAAAACAAAAACTCTTTTATTACTTACAGAAATTCCAGCTCCATCCAGTTTAAAGAAATAATGGGAGAAAACCCCATTTGAAGTAGGAAGTATAATATTATGTGCTCTAACCCGGCCCTTCTGTTTAAATGATAAAACAGTGATGTGTACAATACTTGATACTTTGCAAATCCTCTACTTATCCAACCCTAACATCGCATTACTATAATTGGTAATAACCACTTTTTCTGTACTGCAACGCCCTCTGATACTTGGTATATAAAGATGAGGAATGAGACAGTGAGACACCTGAAGTGACGACATGAAGCCTGCCCTCATCCTCATCCTGTTTCTTGCTGGTGAGTGTTATATTTTTTATATATATATATATATATATTTTATTATTATTATTATTATTAATAATAATAAACCTCTTCAGTATAAGGAAGAGTGAGAGTTGAAGCCTTGGTTTGAAATGTGTGTGCAGTCATTTCTCAGTGTGTCTGCTCTGCCTCCTCCTCTCATCAGGCGCTGCGTCAGGAGCCATCGAGAAGAGGCTCGTGGGGGGCAAATCCTGTAAGACCGACAGGCAATACCACGTCCAGATAGAGTCTGTCCCGCAGAAGAGGTTATGTGGCGGCTCTCTGCTCAACACCCGTTGGGTCATCACTGCGTCCCACTGTGGAGAACAGTAAGAAAGAAATGTTTTTAATATATATTTTCTACAGTATTTTATTGTTTTATTGTTAGTTTTTAGGTCTATTAGGTCTTATGTTTCTATATTTTATTTGTTTTGGATTGGATTGGATTCCTGAAATGAAGTTGCTATGTATACAATCTATACAAAAAGGGTCTTTAGTGTTTTAATGACATTTTTCCATATGTTATTATTTAGTTAATTTTTGATTCAGTTTTATTTCTGTCTGTTTTTGTTATTTATAGATTAATTTAGCCTCATAAATATGTTTTTATTGTGAACTACACATCACTCCATATGAAAACAAATGTGCTTAAGTTTCTGTTTGTTTTTAGGTCTATTAGGTCTTGTGTTTCTATTATATCTATTTTATTTGTTTCATTTATCTTTGATGTACAACACTTTGTTTTTAAAGTTAAATTGGATTAGATTGGATTCCTGAAATAAAGTTGCTATTGACAATTCATTATAAAGAAAATGATAACGTCAAATCAGACAAATGATACAAATTTTTCTTATATCCGTCTCCTGACAAAATCATTTCCTCTGCCTTTTTCTGTCCAGGATTGTGACTCTGACAATTGGTGTAAACAACAATATATCAAATCTAAAGAAATTCTGGTCTCGAATTAAGGGATCGTCCAAAAAACTGACGCAGACTATTAAGCCAGAGCAACAGTTTACTTACAAAGACGAGGAGGACCACAAACATGACATCATGCTCATCAAACTGAACGAAGATGTGTCTGCGAAGCTTCCCGTCATCAGTCTTCCTCCCTCTGAATGTTCCAAACCAGAGGAAGGTCAGCAGGTTGAGGTTGGAGGCTGGGGAGCCAAGACAGCGGACGTCATGAGTGAGTCAAACCATTGTTGTTTGCGTATAAACAAACATAAAATAATGAAATAATATAAAAATACACTTTTCCGATGCTTTTCTCTGCTTTTAAATCCTCAGAGTCAAAGAAGCCCAATAGTTTAAAGTGTGGCCAAACGGATCTTGCTGCGTGTGGTGAGGCCGACAAACCTGCTGACAAGTATTTCAGTGACCCTGACACCATCATGTGTGCCTTTAAGGCAGGTGTGGAGGCCTGCTATGTAAGGAAACTTCGATTTGATGCATTGTTTAACTACAATCTTGTGTTATAAAAATATGTGACTCGATCACACGTCTGATCCGTGTCTCTTCCAGGGCGATGGAGGCACAGCTGTGGAGTACAAAATACATGTGTAAGCAATATTTATTTATGTTTTTCAAATTATAATACATTTGGTTGTGTTTATCAAGTCAGGAAATACATTAAATCACATACAGTATATATATATATATATATATATATAAGTGTATATATATGTGTGTATATATATATATATATAAGCTTCTTTAGTGTTTTAATTAGTTTTCCATAAGTTATTGTTTTGTTAATTTTTGTCTGTCTGTTTTTGTTATTTATAGATTCATTTTGCCTTATATGATCCTATATATCTAGCACCAGGTGCACCAGTCTTCATCTCTGTACTTTGACTCCTTGTTCCCACCACTGTGGTATCATCCGCACACTTGATAATTGTATTCCCCTCATGTCTGGAATACCAGTCATTTGTTAGCAATGCAGTGCAAACCGTAGACGACCAAGTACACAGCCACAGATCCAAAGCTCAGCGTGATGGTTTTGGAGGTCTAATTCAGTCAGGAAGTCCAGAACCAAGAGCCTTGTGGTGGGGTTTAGATCAAGGAGAAGGAGCTTCACAGCTGGCTTATGGGGGATGATCCTGTTGAACACTGAGCTGAAATCCATGTATCCAGTCGTAGGTGTTCTTGTTCTCCAGATGGTCGAGTATTGTCTGCAGGATGTGTGTAGTGTTTGGGGCGGTGAGCGGATTGATACGGACCCCAGAAGCACACCAAATTTTCCCCATGAATGACACGGTTCATGTGTTACCTGTTATCTTTCTTAAAGTACATTTCAATATCAAACACCAAATTTGCAAGAGATGAAACTACTTTTGTTATCTACTGTACCGGAAATCTACTGTTTGTTCATTTGAAGACAATGCCACTCACTCCCTTTGTCATTTAGATGGACAGGCTTAATATATGCTTACTTCATCAATGCTCCTTTTCTGCAAATTGTCCATTCTTACTAGGTTCTCAAATATCTTGTTGCATGGCAGCAACTCATCAATAGACATCAAGATCAAGACCTGGTTGTTCATGACAGACAAGTTACTCAAAATATTTCACAAAGTGCTGATCTAATGGGATTTTCACACACAACTACCTCTAGTGTTAACAGAGAACAAAACTCAAGGAGAGGAAATATCAATTGAGCAGCAGCTCTCTGAGCCAAACATGTTTGGGTCATAGGGGAATGACCAGACATGTTTGAAATGATAAAAAGGCAACAGTATCTTAAAATAGGAATCACGTGTCAACCTTCAAGGTTTAGTACGCAGAAGACGACCATCTCTGAACACACATATAATGTAAAACTGCCACTCCTACTGTCTAATGTTTAACATTTTTATTCAAATAAGCACATTAAAACACAGAAAAGGAAACGTTTAAAATCATTTAATAATATGCACCCAATGTCAGTTCAGTAATATTTCAAGGCTTAACAAAACTGCTCTGGAGGCAACTTAAAAAATGTTCCAATGGCCAGTTCTTTGCACTTTGCACGGAAGTGCCTCAACTTGTGTCTGTCCGTACACACACACACACACACACACACACAGATACGGATACGGTCACCCATTTAGGTCCAGGTGTTACTTTTGTAGTCGGGTTTCTCGTGGCATTTCAAGAATGTTTTACACAGTTTTGCAGTTACAGTTAGATTTAGATGTATCTGTATCTTTCTCTCTCACAAACACACACACACAGACAATGACTGGATTGACTTTGGATGCACAGAAATGGTCATCCTCTGATGCAGAGTTAGATTATCTTGACCACAGGGAAGTACTTATGTGCTGAGAAGTCAAATTCAGGGAGCACCTAGGGAAAAAGGAAACACCACATGGAGTTAAACTGATGACAATGGCTGCTAATTCAACACCACCATATACACATTCATTTCAGATATCTATATATAAATACATATATAATATAAAAAAAATCCTTATGAATTACTGTAACCAGAAAACAGATAATAGTAATCATAATAGTTCTGTTACCTTAGTCTCCTTTTTGTGCCCTCCAGCTAGGAGCTTCATAACCACTATGTTGGGTTTGGCCACCTTGAGTATACGGTTCACCTGTTAATTAATAGCAGTGAAAAGGTCAAAACTAACATGCAAAACAACAAACTATTTCATTTTTGACATACATACATCAGAAACACTCATATTTGGTTAATAAGGTCACAATAGGTTATGACAACAACTAAAATTGCGCTCAAGAGTTTCCTTTGCAAATTAAGAGCCTTTGACATCAAAAACACAACCCTTAAGAGTTCCTTTAAAAAAAACTTACCAATTTGTTCCTAGTGGCAGAAAATGTCACCTGCCCAAAAACTGTTCTATTCTTTTCCACTTTATATGAGTCAATCTTTTAAAACTACTTCAGCCTGAAATATTTTTTGCCAACAATCAAGAACGGAATGGCAGAAAATGTCCCTAGGGTTAACTCTTAAGGGTTAAACAATCAAGCATTTATTTTATAGCCGTTTCATGAACTGACCTCAGGATCTGGGCTGGACACATTTTCTAGGATAAGCTTGGCCTGCTGAAAGTGTTTGCTAGCTGCCAGGTAGAGGTCAGCCGAGCCTGGCGGAGGATTATACTTCTTTAGATCGGACATCTCCTGCACCAAGCAAGAGAGGAAACATAAAAAAGTGGAGTGTGAGAGAGGATGAAGAGGAATGGTTGGATAAAAAGGGAGGAAAGGAAAGATTACCTTAAACTGGATGTAGTGCACAGGTGGGGGGGTGACGACACTGTTGAAGGGGGCGAAGCGATGCTCGTAGCGTACCTGCTCGCTGTCCAGCTCAAACTGAGGCTTACGTACCTTTCCGTCCATGTCCAGTGCAACCATGGTCTAAAGGCAGAGGCAGAGAAAGGACAGGTAATGTCTCAGTGGGCCTACAGAGTGAAGAGAGGTCAGTATTTTTATTCAAACCTTACCTTGTACATGCCAGCACACATGTTCTGGTATGCTTGACTCATGGTAATCTCCTTGCTGAGAGGACGAACTGCAAAGTAATTTACAAACATCATCAGTATCTGCTACAACTATAGAGAGAGATACCATGTTGATATAGACTCGTACACTTGACTTAAGAGAGCGTAATCCGCTGGATATGAGGTTTATTAAAACAAAGTCTACCTTTCTTCTTCTTCTTAGTCTTTTTGCTGCTGCGTCCTTTAAGCTGCTCCTCCAGAATCCGCTCCTCTGCCATTTGAGAGGAGTCGGCTCTGCTCAGGGTGGACATCAGCCAAGCGTAAAGGAACTCTGACAGGTACCTGGGGGCAAAAACAATCACATAATTATATGTAGATGAACACAACTGCACCTGTGTGTGAGGGTCACTGAGCATTTGTGCCAGTTTGTTCGAGCCAACAACAAACAAAATGTGTGCACTCCTACCAGTAGATGTAATAGTACTCATGCATGCTGTACAGTTCCAGTTCAAAGCCACTCAGCAGGTACTGGATCATGATCCTGAGGTTATGATAGAGGATCCATGTGCCGAGACAGGCCAGATGCTGTCGCTGAGGCTCAAGTTTCATCAGTAAGCTATGCAACGCTGCGTCCACCTTCTCTGCCTGCAGAGCACAGAGAATGACTTAAGTAGCTGGTTTTAAGTGGATCAAATCCTTGAAATGAAAGAATATAGTTGTAAAATTTAAGCTTAATTTGTATGACAGAAAATAAGGAAAATGGAGGAATCAGGTGCAGGTCACCTCATCCTGTAGGGTGGCAAACTCCTCAAGAATGTGACCCAGTTTGTCTCTTTGTCGAGCTCGGTTGTGTCCATGGATCTGGATCAGACTGCAAAATGGCTACAGGGGAAATTGAAAAACACACAAACATAAAAAATTCATGCTCTGTGTTCAAGTATTCCACACTTTCGGGGTTACACCCATTATCCTACAACAGCAAATCTGGCAGTTCTGTCATCCCTTTGTTTTTACCCAACTATTGATAAACAGCCCTCTGCACTCTCTACTCATAAGAGTATACCTGCTTTAAAATAAAACTTGAATTTCGAAAAGGTTTATAATAAATTAATTTAACTTTTTTTTTACTGCCATGTTTGTACAGCAGTCTGAACAGATGGAGCAATCAGACTGTGTGTTTGGCATTTCGAAGGAGAGGCTTACTTAGTACGCCAGCCACATAAACCCAGTTCAAATAAATTAACAAAGAACAAGGAAATGGCACAGAGTGGAGTGAGATGTGAAAGAGTGTGTGCATGCTTTTTGGTGTGCAAGGGCCTCTGTAATTCCCTGTAGTCCTGGTTTCTTGCAATCTGCAGTGTCATCATTAGATTTCACTGATTCTTTCTTACACACTGGACCTTTAACTGGACCAACAGATGTAATAACTTTGAACAGTAAAGGTGACATACTCTGGAGCAGTGCGTTACAAAGGAGTCAATGTAGTCTTTAGCCTGATGGTTGTTAAACAGACAACACCTGGAGAGAGAGAGAGGGAGAGAGAAGTGAAAAAACACAAGCACACAAACAACAAGCTTAATACATTATATGCTCACTCAAGATAGATTAAAAAACAAAAACTGACAACAACAGACTTACTTGTAGGAGAGGACAGGTGGACTGACAAAGTATCTCAAAGCATCTTTAATCATATCCTGCATCAGGTGGGTGCCAAACACTTTCTTATTATCGATCAGGAACGTTGTCTGGATTTGCAGAAAATCATCTGTTTAGTTTAATTGGATTTAGATTCTACCGTGTTTTTCATTAAATAGTTATAATGCATGTGCAGCTGAACAACAGTATGTCGTGATTTTCTCTGTTCTCATGTATGAGAACCAGTGTTGGGCAGTAAATCATTACTCAGGACATATATCGCTGTAATATTAGTACTTAACCTAGTTACTAGTAGTGTCAGACTTTTTGCTTTAAAAGGCTGCCATGTTTGCAGTCCTGCAGTTTGAGTAATAATAAAAGTAATAATATTACTTTTTAAAGGAGTAATATCTAATAGGAAACATATTACAATTCCTGAGTAACTTGCCCGACACTGATAAGAACAACCTTTAACTCACTTGAAGCAGAGATCTGGAGAGGACACAGGGAGACTGCTCACTGAACTCACAGAAGAAATCCTGGTAAAAAACACAAATATAAAACAACAGCATTTCTTTTTTTTTTTTTCCTAATATATCTTCAGGGTTAAGGAATACTTTTGAATGTGTGGTTCTCTATGTTTATTATTGTGTGTTTACCAGTATGCCATGTAGGTTGGTGGTGTTGATCACGTCACAGACGGTCTTGATTCGCTCTATAAGTTTGCTGAAGTAGGCCACCATGTCTTCTCTCTTAATGATCTTGGCGTAGCGAGGAAAGGTAGGCGGCAGCAGTCTCTGGTTGACCAGGGGCTCAAAGCCCATCATGATGGGATGGTCTGCAGCATACACAGAAAGAAACTCAAAGGTTAACAGATACCCCACTTCCTGATTATATTTGTTTTTAGCTCTGTGTGGGAAAATGCTAATTTAATCTAGCTGACACTATTACAATTCAAGGTTGCCATGACAGCATCTTGACTGGACGGCTGGAGGGCGAGAACGCATATAATGTAACCTACCCCTAGTAGTGCTGGAGATAGTAAATTGTCTTTGTACCTGTGTCCTTACATAGACAGAGAGGTATGTGTGTCTCACCTCCTTTAGTGGTGTCATTCTGTGACTGGATGCCATGCTGGATACTGGAATGAATAGCGGATAAGAGGTCAGCTGCCTGAACCACAAGTTTTTGGGCCTCACCCACTGAGCTGGTCTGTTAAAGATTCACACAAAAACCAAAAAGTACAAAGAAATAAATTATAGACAAGTTGCTGCAATTGCACAAGATACCTAAGTGCCATTCTCCTCACTGATATGCATCACATTTTAAAGCCATTTGTCAGACATGTTCTCTGTCAACTAATTGTCTTGCTTTTGTATAATGAATTACCTCTTTTTTGGTGAAGGCAATCAGTGCAGTCAGTAGAAGGCGTGTGAATTTGATTCTGTTAAAAAGTGCCAAGAACTGCTGATGCTGGAATGAAAAGAGCATAAAACAAAAGACAGACATTTTTTTCCCTCCTTTATTTTTGATACTATAATTACAACTGATGGAAATTCCCAAGAATAGTCTCTAAAGGTCACCTCAAGCCCACACTGGTAGACAGGAGATTAAAAACAGTTTATAATTAGAAGAAGGAGACTGAGAAGGTTGATGCATGGTTTAGTTTGTAACTTAAGTGTGATATTGTGTAACATTTATTTTACTGCTTGAAGATTTCATGGGGAAAAACAAGTACTGTTCAGCTTTCAGATGCTCTAAATGTGACTGAAAAACATGAATTTAACAAAAGCTGCACAGACATGGAAGAATGATGACTCACTTCCAGCTCAACATCTGGGTTCCGCTGCTCACCCTGTCGACTCCGTGTGCTCTGAGGGAGCAAGTCATAAACAAGAAAAAAAAAACATTACACACAATATAATGTGCATCAGCAGGACTTCACTCTAAGACATAGACTTAAACTGGTCGAGAACAATACCTTCACTCTCCTCTGCAACTCATCCTCCACATCTTTTAGCATTCCTGGTAGGATGAACAAATGAGAGAGAGATGACATCAGCGATGTTTGGTCCTCTGTATCCACAGCATGCATTAAGTAGTAGTACAGTACTTGTACCTGTCACTCGCAGGTCTGTTACATTATTGGCCATTTTGAAGCCATAAGTCATGGCCTGGAAATCCTCCTACAGAGAAATATGGGAAACAGAGGTCTCAGACTGAGCTTTCAAAGGCCTCTTTCAAATGAAACAATTTATAATTAAATGTTTGCATCAATATCAATGGCCAGTAACACCAGTGATTACAAAAAGGAACCAGATCCAAAGGAAACACAAAAGCATAAGCTGAATCTCATATATTAAAGCCTTCCAGTGCAGCATCACACAGATACAGTCACAAACTGTAGCAATGCTTACCTCCTCAAACACAGCAGCCTTATTGACTTTCTCTCGTGCAATGTCACACACTTTCAGGATGCCGAGGGCAAAGGCTTTGAGGGCCGGCTCCTCAATAAGGTCAGGGTTGTGGACGTAAAGGCAGGTGAAGACAGTCTGCGCCAGGGAGTGTCCCTCCAGCCATGTGATCTAAACATACACATGTTTAGGTAAACAACACAAAAGCAAGTTCCCCACAAGGTTTTGGGTCTGTGTGTCTGTGGAGGAGAGCTTCTTTACTCTTAACACAGCCCATATTTTTATTGTTTAAGATAATTCAAGAAACTCACCAAACAACAGAAACACGTGTCTATGATCCCTATAAGTTCAGGAAGAGTAAGGTCTTTAACCTTGATGGCACTTTCCTAAAAAACAAGATAAAAGAATAATTGAAGTACATGCTTGTATGATAAAACATACAAGAAGATGAGGCAAGGTGGCAATCATTAAAATTGTGGTGCATCAGAAGAAAAGAGCCTTGTAGAGTCATACCTGACCAATACAGGATTTGCTTTGTGCAGCATAACTGTACCTTAATAGCTTGTTCAAAGTTCAGCACTTTTCTGTTGACCTGGTTTCCAATCATTCCGGCATCCATCTTGGGATCCATCATCTCTATGGCTGACATGGCCTCAAACAAACCAAACCTGTCACAATTAGTAGACAATTTAGTGTATGTTTTATTGTGTACACATGGTACCAGTATGAAGGATAATAATAACTCATCCTGATGTTTCTGGATTGGTGCGATAGCTGCTGCAGATAACAGTATGTGTTTCGTCATATAACCATATGTTAGAGGAGGACAGGGTGCTTCTCTGCAATTACATTGTCTATAATGTCTGTGAAACACCATACAGACTGCTGTTTCTCAAACAGTCTTTGGCATTTCCTTCAGAAACTGAAGGAAATCTACGCTACATTTGACATTTTATATTAATCATTAACTATGACAAAAATATACTATAAAAACAAATAAAAGAAGGAAAAGTGACATTTGCTGATGCTGTCATGATGACCGCATCATGACAGCATCAGCAAATGTTTGTTTATTTTAGCTAAGAGTTGGTGTGGGTTAAAGTGCCCTGGTGGCTCTGCTAGTGTGCAACTGAGAAGTGCTGCATAGCGCTGAATAAATATCTTTTTAACTAAAATCAATTGAACAGCTCTAATCAATGTTTTTATATGGTAAGCAGAGTGACTCTGCTTGTCTAGGGGCAAGTAGAAACAATATCATATTAATTGCTGTGATAGTAATATCAGTCAACTAAGCCCTCTAAAGTGTGAGTCTGCAAAAAGCTATTTTCTTACTCACAGTTTGTCATGAAGCAACTCCCCAAGGTTCAGTTCTGCATGAACAAAGGACACGGTGAGCATCAAGGGTTACCATGTCAGTCCCTTTCACACCCACACACACACACACACACACACAGTCTGCCGTTACCTTTGCATGCACACTTGAATTCATGTGTAATATCCACCCAGTTGGCATTGTTCTTCATCTTATCTGGGATGCCAAGCCCCCAACCAGCATCATCATCCTCAACTGCTGATTTCATTACCATGGTCACTATTACCGACAAGAAAAACAAAATGTTCAGTTATGTATAGCTAAACTGACAAAAAAACAGTCTCTCATTGTCATAGAGTAGCAAGTATTATATGTTAACATAATTACTAATGATGAAATGGAAACCTGATTTGCACACATTTACGAGGTCTAAACACTTTCTCCATCAGGCATTCCACTGGTTACCAAGTAAACTATCTGCTGAATGTTTGAGTTGAATAGCTGTAGTCTAAGTTTAAGATATAGCTAAAGTAGTCACAATTTTCAAGGGTCTCTCAGTATTAAACTTTGAACTCATCAATGCAATTTGTTGTCATATTTTACACTGATACACTGTGTTCCTTTAACTGTGCAGCGAGGTGCAATATTTGACTATTGTTTCTTACTCTGTTATTAATTGTGTTTATTGTTTATCGTATGTTTGCTAGCACAATTATGCCTGTTATGTCAATAAAGTATATCTGATTGAAATGACCCTTTCTTCTTCTACTTCGTTCTACTGTTTATAACCGCAGACAACGCACATGCCATAAAACACACATATATATACACATATACGTATAGAGATGTTCGATGTTGTTGATGAATTAGCTTGTATTACCGTGTGCTAACAAGCTAATGTTGCTTGGGTTACTCTCATATCTCCTGTGAACAAACCCTAAATGGCGCAGGTTTAAGGTTATTACATTTATTCCGCTTCATACAACACGGACGTGAAAGTTATATTCTCATTAAAGACATGTACATACCTTCTTATTTTGTTTTGCAGCTATTGCACAGCTTCTTCGTATATTGTAAAGATTGGCGCACAGCTTTGACGTCAGAAGTTAGTGGCATCATGGGAAATGTAGTCCGTGTGGATTGTCTGATGTTTGCGATGAGCTCAACCCTGGTGTGAACCGTTTAACGTTTAAAGCCAGACCAGTGTATGTATCATATTATATATACATATTTATATATATTATATCAGTTACATTTTGGTGAAAGTAATGTCGCACTTGTCTCATTTTGAAGCTTTCCAGCCTCGTCCTGACTACAGAGACATAGTATAGCGTAATCACGTAAGACAGCCCCCTCTGTCTGACAGTCACCACCACAACATCACCAGGGCGTTTCAGGCTGCTCTTACAACAGTGACAGTACCCCTTATCTCGGATACTGGACCGCCCTGAACGGGATAACAGCTCATTTTCCATGCAGGTACGTAAAACCATTGTCCCTGTCAACGTTATACGTTTGTTGCGCGTTAGCTAACGTTGCCTGTATGCTGTTTATTTAAAATGACTGTGTGCTACATAATTCCTTTAGCTAGCCTGCTGGTGCAGACAGGCGGTCGTTAATGAGTGATTCCCCTAGCAGGTGCAGAGGCATAGCAGCCTCAGCCAGACGGTGCATTTGGTAAAACTGCATTGCGTAGTTGTAAAGCTTGCTAAAACACCGACAGCTGCTAACTTAACCCGCATGTCCCCGCGGGTTTCTGATATAACAGCTGTTTAGCCTAGAGATGAGACGAGATACGATGTTATCTTGCACCGCGATAAAGGGGACTTATGAGAAATTGATCGCGGTTTGTTGCAGCTATTGGGTTGATTGTGAACGGGCAACATCGTCAATATTTTACGCAACTGACTTCACAAGTAATTCGTAAAAAACATGGTCCCAGTGATTTGTTTTTTTTAAGTGTCACAAGGGGGAGCTCGCAAATGTCCCAAAAAGTGCAAAAATCTGTCTGCACATAGACAGATTTTCATTTTAAACAATTAACAATTAACTAATCTAACAAAATATTACAGGTAGTACCAACAAAGTGTGCTCCAATGTTAACGTCGAAACTTTATACATGAACAGGGTAACTCAAGAGGAATGAAATGTTTTGGGTCCCCCTCTGTTGTTTTTTTTTTTTTTTTTTCATTGATTGCATGTAGAAATGGAATGGAATGAAAGTAGCAGTTACATATTTTATTTCCTTTATATTACATTTACTTAACCCTAAATACTCAACATAAAGATTTTGACCAGGTCAGGACGGGCCCTTCATTTCCCATTCCTCAATGTTATCAGAGCAGCTGCAGAGTCACACCCGATTATCCAGTAAGCAGTTCTACTGGCAATTTTACAAAATGTGGTCTGACATGCGAACCTGTCTGTTCTGAAGTTTAGCAGCAAACATGCCAAAGCCAGTCTGTCCTAATTCTAGATCCTTAGACCCATTTGTAAAAATCTGAAAATGTTCTTGTCTGACTTACAGTAGATTTGTATACTTCTGTTTTTGTATTTGTAAATTCTGTGTATCTTCACGAATAGCTAAGGCCACTTTCAAAACTAGAATGGGACCAGAGACCAGGCAGATCCAATTACTGTGTGCTGCTCCAGCCCAATGAATGGTGTAAGCTAAGCTGCCTTATGTGAAGAAAGATTTTTTCTTGATATCATCCAACTCCGAGCACTCGAAGGGTCTTTTGCAGTAGACTTGAGGCTACTCAACCTAGCCCAGACATGTTTGCTTCCTCTGGATTTTAGAGGGGATTCTCGTATGTGAACAAGTAAGGCTGGGGCAGATTCTAAGGGACTTGTTCCCTGTCCCATACCTTATGATTGCCAGGAAAATCACAAGCATGCATTTGCTCCCCAAGCACCTCCGATGACGCTTTGGAGAATGTTATTCACCTTTTCACATTCAATATTTACTTGATCTTCATGGGTCTTCCAGGTCAATTTTCTTCCATTCACCCTCCTAGGACTGTGAAGACATTAACTTACTCTAGACGACTCTTACTTTAAACTTGCATTTAGGTGCTGAAATCAAAAATATTTATTATATAAAATTTATTTAATCATTACATTCTCTCCACCATATTCTCCTTGATACTCATTGGTGCTACTTCATACCATGCCACTTAAAAGGATTCTTTCTAGATCAGAGGCACAGAATCGGAAGGGAGCATGCAGAGAGTATTTGCATGTGCACAATTGTATGTCTCCATATGATGTTAGTCAGAGTTAGCAGGGTTGTAACGAGTTAGATGACAGACCTCTCAAATGAAGACTGTGCGTGAGGATCTTCGTGCTGAATTGTCCCAGCCAAGTCCAAACACCTTTTCAGTCTCCCCACTGACACCAATGGCACTGGGCATGTCCGTGGGGGCTTTTGAAGACTGTGCAGGTGCCAGATGTAGAAGTGCAACTTTCACAGATGCAGAAATAGGTGACTGCAGAAGTAGCTACATACAGTAGAATTTTCACAGTTACATAAAACAAGTTTTAAAGCCAAAAACTCTGGACTCAAGGGGTCTGCATTGACTTCCATTTATTGGACAGCCTGACCAAAGCCTTATCCCAAACCTTAACCCAAAAACCAAAATAGTAAACCAGTAGTTAAAAGTATGTTGCGGAGACACATTAATCATCATATAAAGTATGTTTCTGGTGGTAGGTGCACTCCAGACAGGTTTCTCATTTATTACAGGATGAACATATATATATGGACAGACCAAGAATTTATTGTCATATTGTAGCCTAAATTTGCAACATAGAGTTAAATTTGATCTCTAATGGCACAAAAAGTTAAGTTTGATTTATTTCAAATCTTGACTTTCTTTGTTTTTCAGACGACATGAAATGTTGAGTTGGTAAAAATGAACAAACCAAGAATGGCCACGGAAAAAGGGTGAGTTACTTTGCTCTTTCAATGCAAAACAATACAGTTCCATCTGTCTACACAAACACCTACTATATGCAAAAGCTGTGTTATGTGTCTATGTGAAAGCTCCTCTGTCACATGCATCTGTTCCCATATTATCTATGTCAATGTCTTTTACCTTTGGTCTCTCTGCTTAGATTCTGCACTTGTACCATTTTAATGTTTAACTTTCTTTGCAATATAACTTTCTGTGTGGTTTGTCATCTTTCTTCGTGTGCGTTATATGTGAAAGAAAATGTGTGCTTGTTGGTTGAGTGAGGGATCAGGAGTGTGTGTTTAGCTTGTCTCTCTAGAACCATAAGGAAGTATTTGTTCATCTCTTTGTTTTCTTCATTTGCATCTGTTGTGCAGTGTGCTTATTTAGGCTGAATTTCACACTTGATATATTTTCCTTACTTTATTCTCCCTTTTTTTAAACAGTCTTTCCATTTATGTAGTGTTTCCCCTTGTTGTCTCCAGCACACACACACGATAGTTCTCTCTGTCTATCCTTCTTGTCTTTATAAGGACATGAGAAACTTTGTTCCACTGGGTACAATCACAGAGTTTTGATTTGCTATCCCATGTTTGCTGTTGCTGAACCAACAACTGACTTCTAACCCTGTTTCCATGTGAGCACCACTGAGCTGAGATCATAAGTGGAGAATGGGTCAAGAATCCAGAAATATTGAAGCACAAGGAAACAACCTCAACAGTCAGCAGTGATCAGAGTTCTTAACCATATAAGCTACATTAAACATGGATTGTAAAACATTTTTAACAATGTTTTTGACATTGCCAAGAATAGACAAAACACACAGTAATATTTATCAATTTGCAACCCCAAAAATAGAACATCAGGGGAAAAAAACAGTAATAATAGTAACAACAATAGTAATAAACAATACACTAACACTATCTTCCAACTATTCTTTTTCAACAATGCTTTCCCAAGCTGCACCTCAAGGGAGATCCCCAAAACATATAATATATGATACCATGTCTTTCCAGAATAACTGGATTTTCACACACTGCAATACAGTACCAACATCATCGGTGCATTTTGTGCACTAGTTAGGAATGTCCAGATCATACTGGTCAGGTTTGTATAACCATTATTTATTCAGGGAAATGGACTGAGCATCAAGCTTTTTTTATACTGCAATGTCCTGAATGTGCATTCAGACAAGGCATTACAACATTCAAAACTTAAGTCTGAAAATTAAGGTTTTGCATGGCTTTTTGCACACAGTCCAAAGCATACTCATGGTTTGACACAGATGACCAGTACGCATAAATACTCCTCATCTGCGAAGAAATGTGCTTTGCATTGTCTACTGTGGTACAAAAACATCATTTATATACTGAATAAATAACAATGAGCCTAGAATTGAACCATGTTGTACACCATTCCTTAATCGTACTACTTCAGAATTTAGGTCTAAAGCATCAATTGCATTGCTGCAAGTAAGTTAAGAAATGTGTTTTTCAGGTGCTATTTCAATACTGAAAAGCCAAAAAGGCTAATTCGTTGGTTATTTTTCTTAGATATATTTCCTATCTAAATAGCTTAAGTCAAAAATACATTTAAAACCAGTTACAGATTTCAGTGCTGTGGTTGATCAGTTTATTTATGTTAGTTTAGCACTGTTTGATAAGGTGCATCCATTCTCTACTTATAATCTTAGCCATATAGTAGGAAATCATAAGATTCCTCTGTCAATGTGAATGTAGCATCATGCTGTTTGTCATTCACACTGGTCTC
This sequence comes from Solea solea, assembly GCF_958295425.1. Classification (NCBI taxonomy): domain Eukaryota; kingdom Metazoa; phylum Chordata; class Actinopteri; order Pleuronectiformes; family Soleidae; genus Solea; species Solea solea. The sequence goes on from NC_081141.1 coordinate 19,256,025, forward strand.
TGATCTTTTCAGATGCATTTGAATACACAATGTTTTCCTTTGTGACTGCAGGGGAGGTCATTATTAAATCAAGTTATCCTGTTAAATATATTCTTTCCAGTGGTAAAACTGAGTATGCTTTTCTAGTGTACCCAGTAACTCCAGGATACTGATGCTTCTCGGCCAACTGGAGAGGATGACTGGAGAGGCCATGGTTAAGGATGTCGATACAGCTCGACAGATCACCGCAAAGATACTGCATCTTATACAGACGCAGGGTGAGAGCACACACACACACACACACATTCTAACCCAAACCCTACGCATTCTTAGTGAGGACTATGATGGATATAGTTTATTGGCCAGAGTAGGTCCTAAAGTCACAGGAGTCACTAGTCTACTGGTACCATGTTTGATAAGTTTGTGTTATTTTGGTCCTTCTGAACAAAGGGTTTCAAACTGTGACAAAATAACACAATTTGAATTTACTGGTGGACAGTAATCCAGTGGATCAACAACTGCTGTGTGCTATTATGTAAAGAAATACAGATTTTCTCCATGGACACAAACTTCAGTTTCCAATCCAAAAATGCTGGTGTGATAGAGCAGCAGCATATTCTTAAGAGGGTATGTCCTTGAAGTAATTTTTTACTGTCACTTTTTTTGGGTTTTGTGTCCCCTCACAAGAATATGTTGCTTTATCCCTCTTAAAAGTAAACTTGATGGCCATAGTGGATTAACTCCTGTCTGTGAGCCTGATAATCATCATATATCAGCTGTCCCTCTCTCATGTCCTGCTTGGCTGACTGTCACGCCCTGGTTGCAACCTCAACTTGAAAAGTGTATGAGTGTGACGTTGGTTTGGGGAAGCGGGGGGTCTGTGACCCCATTCATGGTAACTATACACCATCAGGACTTTGCTGTACTCTTGTCTCATGTTCAGAGTGCTTAGTGGAGAGTAGTATGTTGTGTAAACATATCTGAAGAAAAATGCAGATGATACAGAAATTTCTTAGTAGGGGTTTTTTCGATTCCTTAGTATTTGAACTCAGAGACATCATTTCCTCATCTTTCCCTCTCGTTTGCTGTCAAAAAACAAACAAATTCTGTGCATGTTTTCATTTGAGAGTTTGGCAGCTCTTCTTTTCCACCTCCTGCTGATTCAGAAAAGTTGACAAGTCCAAGAGGAGAGGGCACGTGAGGAGTGTGATGTCTCGGCTGTACGTTTTGTTAGCTCTCCACTATTGGTAGACGGGTTAGTGGTTGCGTGCAAGGGAAAGTATTAGGGTTATGGTGACCTGCCCTTACGCTCAGTGTTTGTTCACATTTGGAAAGGCTTGAAGAATTTGAAAAGTTTATTTCCAGCCTTAGATGGACAGAGAGATACCAGTGCAGTCATTTAGATTCACAGCCAGGCCTTGTGAATGCATGAACTGTAAACTTTGCAGTGAACCTGGAAACATGTCATCCAGAACTTTGAGAACTATTACGAAAATTGAGTACTGCTTCAGGAGATACTGCCAAGGCTCATTTACCCATTCATTTGTGATTTGTGAGATTGCATTTCTCTCAGGACAGGACCTCTCACTGTAGCTGCTTCAAAAAGGTCGGTAGTCTGTCAGCTCACAAATTACTGGGCAGGCACGAGGTTTAAAGAGGTGGGAAGGTGGGGAAAGGAAAAAAAGTCTCTAAGTAAAAGTGTGGAAGAGGACATCATTACCTACTTCATGTCTTGTTTTCTAAGATGAACATGGTGAAGTTCACGTGTGCAACAGCACACATTTGACAGAATCTAATATCGGAGCTGAAATACAGCAGTCCTTTTCAACTATAAGTCATCAGTTAAATCAGAACAGCTGACACATTCTAAGATGACCCTTTTTAAAATTGTGAATTGTCTTTCAATGCCAATCTGTTCTGTTTAAGACCACCTGATTTACTTGATTTACTAAACTTGATCTGGTCTGATAATTTGACTTTGTTTGTATTACAGAGAAGAGTGGAAAAGAGGTGATGTCTAAAGGCTGCAGCGGCATGGAGGTCATCCTGACCTCGTTAGAGGTCAGCTCATTCATCTACATTTTTATCTATACCTTTGTACTTATACTTGTTGCAACTTTTGCATATTGACCAGTCCATCAGATCAGATCAGCTCATAAAAAGTGTATACCCCAGCTGCAGGAGACTCTGCTCCTGGTTGTACATTTGTCTCTTTTGTGCCGAAGACGAAATCTTTGCACCATATTTTACAATTTGCTCTACTGAATGCTGTATGTCATTTTAACAAGGGCACTGTTTGTGACTGATAGAACACACAGGATGTCCAGACCACCCTGAACATCCTGTCGATTCTCAGTGAGCTGCTTACTGTGGGTAAGTTATTTCTATGTATTTTTAATTCCACCACAATTTAAGTTGATCACAAATGATGCAAACCCATGGGCTAATTCAGGCAGCATTTCCATGTCCATAAAACACAGCTTACGTACACCCGTCTCAATTTGACGGGCTATTTAAGCTGCAAAATTTCCCCGTCTCTCCCTCGCTCGTCAGTGCTACTGCTGCCCTGTACCAGTGTTGCTGCTCATGCATTAAACCCCGCCACCAACCCAGCATCCTTCTGCAGGTTCCACAGGGGTTTAAGATGTTTGTTCATCACTCCCTGATATTTCAATGTAACATATCTGGGGGGAGTAATTAAGTCGGGGCCTGGACGCCAAACATAACCATCTGTATTCGGATGCAATAAACAGTCTAACATTCAAATGTGAGTTGTCTGACTGAAGTAATGTTGTTGCATTGCTTGTTATTTTTTTAATCAGGCAGAGGTCGCAGGGTAGCAGTATTTGTGTCTAAAGGAGGAACAGGAATTTTATTCCAGATACTGGTCATTGCCAGTAAGGAGTTGTCACCCAGCGAGGAACTCATGTTGCAGCTGCATTCACTGTTGGCCAAGGTTGGCCCAAAAGGTATGCTTAATGACACTGCTTGATACAGACACTAAGTTAACACAATGTACACACAGGTTTGTTTTGTTGACTTTTTAATTGATTTTGTCTTTGTTTTCTATCTAAATCACATTTATGTCAGATGAAGCCTCATCTATGCTGGAAAAATGTGTCCTGTAGAGTTATATTATGAATAAGTAAAACCTTAATTTTTGTATCTCTCACAAAAGTACATTGAGTATTTGGCGTTCAACAAGCATTTTAAGTGATTTTCATTCCTCATGAAATGTTTTCGGTTAATGGTTTGGAGGATAGTGATTGTGTAGTTGTGGTATGGGAAAAGAACCTCCACTCCCAAAATACTATTTGTGTACATTTCACTGTGAAATTAGAATTTTGACAGTGTTTATATAGCACCTAGAAAGATTTGTATTCCAAAACTTTATGGAAGTTAACATACCTTTTATAATATTTCATATTAAACTTTGTTTATATCCTTGTAGATAGTCCGCTTCTTCATCATGCACGTACAGTATGCACATCACAGGATTTCTCAGTGTGTTATTGCCACCTGTACATCAGTAGAATAGTTTGAAACAAACTGCAGGATAAGATTTGTGGTGATGTGGTGTACACTGACATAGCAGCCCCTGTGTTCAGACAGAAAGTTTGGAGTGAAGGCACGTTTGAGTGGAGCTCTGACTGTCACTGTCAACTTAATGAAACAGAAACTACAGAATACCAAACTGCTCATGCCATGCCTGCAGGTCCTCAGGGTTTACGCTACCAACTGTGAGTAACTTCAATCTTTATGATACATTTCTTGAAATGCTTTTGCCTGATTTCGCACAATTTATGCATTTGTTTATGTACAGTGGTGAACGCTATTTCACTGGGCAAGAATGGGGTGGTGGAGCTCATGGTTAAGATTGTTGCACCATACAATAAGAAGAACACCACCCTGCTCAAGTGAGTATCTGTCTATGTTGATGAATCTCACAAGCATGAATATCATAACACACTAGTGACATCCACAGGCTTTACCTTGCTAATTTTCCTTTGTTTCTAAACCAACAGAGTAGCTCTGGATGCACTGGGAGCACTGCTCAAATCCAGTAAGTCATTCAGTTCATAGTGTTAACGTTTGACTCGTCAGTGGTGATCTTTCATTTGTGTTTGGGTCCATGCCATATACTCACCCTGCTTTCTCTCACCATGAATCCTTTGTTTGTCAATAACTACTAATATAATTAAACATGATTGATATCAAGTTATTCAAGCTGCACTTGTTCCCATACACCTCTTTATCCCTTTTAGCTACTGTTAATTCTTTGTCGTCTTCCTCCACTTCCCTGTGCAGAAACTAATGCCCGTCGTGCAGTGGACGGCAAACACGTGCCTGTCTTGCTTTCTCTGTACCTGGATTGGCATCGGAGTGACACAAGACATCGCCATATGCTGATTCGCAAGGGGTTTCTGGTCTGCATCAGAAACATCACCAATATCAAGCTCGGCAGAAAGGCATTCATAGAAGCCGATGGCATGAGGATCCTATACAACTCATCTGTTGTGAGTGAGAGTGTGATGTACAAATGACAATGCAATCAAAGAATGCACCACACACTCACACACACGCACTGTACATGCAATACACACAAGGTTTCAGCTATTCACTATATTCTGTTTGATCTTATCCCCAGGAATGTCTCCCAGTGCGGACTCTGGATCCTCTGGTGAATGTATCAAGTCTCATCATGAGGAAGTGTTTCCCGAAGAACCGTCTGCCTCTACCCACCATCAAGTCGGCCTTCCAGTACCAGTTGCCACAAATTCCTGTTGTCGGACCTGTGGCACAACTGTACAACCAGCCTGCTGGAGGTTAGAACACACAGACAACTTCAGCAACACACACACAGTTTGCTAGTGTGTGCCTCATCTTTCACACACTAGTATACACATGCCGAACATTGATAATTATATATTTCAGACACATTTTGCAACCGTGTCCTAGATTCAGTTCTAGATATCACAAAGACAATGTACATGCACAATAATAAGCAAATTTCAAGAAACTTTCAAGGACACTTTATAGAATAACCAGAATAACGGGTTAGTACAAATAATAACTTAAAAAGAGAATCAAATAAACAATAGAATAAACTATATACAGTTTAAATGGATACCTAACAAGTAGAAACAATAACACAATTGGGTTAATAATTATGGTCAGTAAAGTCCAAGTTCAACATTCATGACACTGCTGCACACAATGTGCCTTACAGGAAGAACAAGAAGAACAATTTCAGCTAGCCCTTTAAAGAAGGGTAAAACGTATGTAAGATACAACTCCCATCAGACAACATGGAGCCACTCACAACTGTACTCTCATTCACTTCATGTCATACTCTAACTTCACCAAACTAACACATGATATGTGTTAGTAAGAAAGATGCTTAGTGCACATCACATAGGGCTGGCTTGCTCAGTAGTAGACCTATGTATTTGTACTGCACTCAACCAATTTGCTGCCTACATTGAGTCCACATTTGAGGCTTTTTGCTCTTCCTCCAATGAACATGAAATATAAAAAAAATAGTCTTATTTTAATTCTGATGACAAATACATTAGTTGGTTTGCTGAAATCATACTTTTTAGTGTCCAAAATCAAAAAGGAACTTTGTAGAAAACGGCATATGTCATAATTCTAAAAGCTCTAATTGGTAACAGCAAGTCTGAAAGTTTGAACCATAGCACAGCATTGTGCTGTCTCATCTCTATTCCCAACAAGGTGTCACATGGAGAACTCAGTAAGACTATAAGCTCTGCAAAATATTCAACAGTTCCTCTTTATTCACTGCCTCTCACTCATCGCTTGATCATGGCTGCTCAAATCTTTATGTTAACATTTTTCTTTATTCCTGTCAAATGAGACCCTGTGACCAAAATCATCTAAGGTCTGCTAGTCTGGTCATGTGCCAGCCCCTACGCACATTTCGAAAGATAAACATACTTCACTGTTGACGAAGACAGTAAATAAATTGTTATTGACCTTACAATTTTTTTGTTTGTCTGTTTTTGTGTTTTGGACCCAGTGGACGATGTTGTAGATGACAGCGATGATAACGAGGAGGCGGAGGCAGACTCAGAAAACGATAGCGAGAATGAGGAGGATGAGAAAAATCACCACACCACGGTAATACTCGCATATCCACAGGAGAGCAACAGCTGCGTATCTCGTCGCTGCATCATCGTGGTGTTATAGAGACAGCACAGAGTGATTTATGACATGACATCTTTCATAGCCTTCGCATTGTGATTCACAGAGGATTGTGATGTATTGTTGGCAATTGGCATTTGTGATTTATTTAATACTCAATCACGCTTTTTATCTCTACAGATTGTCTCATTAGAGGGCACAATTTCTCAAAGATTTGGGTTTTTGTTAAAGTTGACCCAGTTGTGAATACTAGTCACACTCCTTTACATTTCCAGCAGAGGGCAGTCATAACCCAATGACCTCACAAGCCAGTGCCAAACACTTTCACCATGTCTGATAGGAATTTTTAATGAAATCAGACTTTTTTTGTGCTCTGTGGGACCTTGAACTTTTAAACATTACAAATTAATCTCCAAGTATGGCACCACACATACTTGAAATTAAGTATCTCACAATCATAATTTAGAAACAGACTTGTGCAGTGGGCCAAATTATGTATGTATAGCAAACTTGTTTTTTCCCTTTGTGCCCGAAAATCAGAATGAAGACATAGAGACAGACTTAAACAAACTACATCCTCAAAAGAGTCCTGGTCGTTCTTTTGAGGAGCTGAGAGTCTATGAGAGGTTCTTCCTGGAGCTATCTGAAGACTTTCAGGTCTGTTTTCTTTGTATGGTGTTAGGATTTACCTGCAATAATTGTGCCAGAACATACATTTAAACCATGAATTAATATTTTATGCAACATGGTCATTTGGGAAAAAGCCTTACATGTATCTTGTTCCTACAGGGGTATAACTTTGAATGTTCAAAGAATGCCTCTACTACAGCTTCATCACCATCCTTCTCATCAGCAGCCTCAGGCCGATCCTCTTGGCCAATCATAGTGCCCACAGCTCAAGCCCTGTCCCCAAAACATACCCCCATTCCTAGTTCTCAGGGGCTCTGCAATAATACCAAAGGACAACACACTCAGCTGCCTCCCTCTGCTTCCGCTCCTCCTCCCCCTGCATCGCAAAAGCCTCTAAAACTGGACGACGTCCACCTCGCCAAGGACCAAGACAAAAAAAAAGAGTCCCACATTCCTTCCCCAGATGGGGATGCAACCTTGTCTTCATTCACCAAGCCTTCTCAAGGGCAGATGATAGAACAGGAACTGGCACATGTGTTTGAGAGTGTCTCTCTAGAAGAGGAGGGGGCTCTCAATGCAGAAGATGGAATAAAGGGAGTGAAACAAGCAGAGTCTCCTGTCAATTCCACAAGACTCATACACTCTCCTCTGCTCTTAGAAGGTATTGTGACACGTCGTTCAGGAGGAGGAGGCAGTAACTGGGGTTCAGATTGTGGTTCAGAGGGTGCTGAGGATGAAGGAGGGGAAGGAGCCGTTCTGGAGGTGCCAGACACGGCATTGCTCCTCTCACTGCATGACCCTGACCTGTACGTGGAAATGGTGAAGGGAACACACTCTGTACCTCATTATGCTGAAGTTGCATACCCAGACTACTTTGGCCATGTTGCCCCAACATTTAGAGAGCCCCTTCTGGAGAGGGTCTACGGTGTACAGAGGTGAGAAGATTTAATAGCGTTGGTCATTATCTATAAAAAAAATAGGTATAGATACAGAAAAACATTAAAATTAGGAGAGTCACTATAGTGAATTTGGCTTTGCAATCTGGTTGCTACAGTTAAGATGTTGCATTTTAACTTAAATCAACAATTATAGTGGCAGGGAAAGGCATTTCCTGTAGCTTATAGCATGTATCCATCTCATCGTGTTAACTACATATTTGTGTGTGGGTTTAACCCTACAGGTGTAAGATATTCCAGGACATCGAGAGGTTGATTCATCCTAATGATATCCTGGATAAAGTAGTTTATGACCTGGATGTGTTAAGGTAAGTTTTTCTTACAGGGTCCGCTAACCCAATTATCACTCGGGGTAAATGGAGCTACAGAGCGCTGCTCTTCACAGTGCACATTAGCTCAATTTATCATCTTTATATTGAGTGGGGTAATGACTTCTCAAAAGTATCATTTGTTCCTCCTCATGTTTCAGTTGTCCCGTGATTGAAGATGAAGGCGAATCACTTAAGTTCAACTCTCAGTTTGAGTGTGGGAATCTCAGGAAGGCAGTTCAGGTTAGAAAGTAAGTATGTACTGCAGCATTAACCGCATAAACATACATACTACATACTACAGTGTTAAATAAATGCATGTAACATGTATATATATGTATATATATGTATATATATATATATATATATATATATATATATATATATATATATATAAAAAATAAAAATCCTTTAGATTCAAACCATTGTCACATGAGTTGATACAATTTCGATTTATCAGCTCCACACAAGTCTCTCTATACATCTCAGTAAAGCAGTGTTTAAATCAACCAATTAAAGTGTTTTTAGGTTGGAGTTTGTCTAAAAACACAGAAGTGGCCACAGAAAGTTTCAGAAATGAATTTTAAGACTCAAAAACCTGGTTGTTCATCAGTTTGACAGGATAAAAGCCTCTTGCCCCTGCCTTGCCCCGCACCTCCACTGCTGGTGTATATACTGCACATTAATGTTCCTCTCAATCAGGTCTGATAGTATTTCTTGAGAGGGCCAATTTTCATATGAATCACGCAGCATACAATTTATGTTGCACCATTTCAGGTCACCATGACCAAATGGAGGCAGAATAATGACATCAACAATAAAAATGACCAAAGGTTACACACTCCAGCTTTGGAGCAAGATTGTCACTTTCCATCTTGCTTCAATTTTTCAGAAATGAGAATGAAAACAAAATATGTTTGATGATGTTTGGGTCAATATTTACTTTTTATGTGCGTTTCTTTTTTCTCCAGATATGAGTATGATCTGATGCTAAATTCAGATATCAACAGTAATCATTACCACCAGTGGTTCTACTTTGAGGTGAGCGGCATGCGTGTTGGAACAACTTACCGCTTCAACATAATCAACTGTGAGAAGTCGAACAGCCAGTTCAATTACGGTGAGATGCACTTCAGCACCTAGACAGAAAACATAGTCAAGTAGCTAACAGCTCTCAATTATTTATCTGACCTAATGAACATGTACAGTAAAAATGACGTTACACCTCTGACATTTGACCCTTTACTGTCTGTGTGTGTGTGTAGGCATGCAGGTGCTAATGTACTCTGTGCAGGAGGCCATCAGTGGCAGGCCTCGCTGGGTCAGAACAGGAGCAGACATCTGTTACTACAAGTAGGTACTTTAAAAAAAAAAAGCCTTTTGTTAGAAGTGTTGATGCTTATTTGGGTAAAAAAAAAATGTCTATGCTGCTTTGCATGCAGCATACAAATGGGTCCATTCAGCACCTATTATACGATACTGAATTAAATGCCTCGTATCTTTTTACATTTTATAACGCCATAAAACACTCTCAACTGCGATGTGGCTTGCAACCCTGACAGAATTATTGTGAGGTAGAATTACACTGTGATTGTCTGTTTGAAAGGAATGATGACGCTGCCTTTCTGCACATTCCCTACGTAAAAAGTTAAAACATGTATGATGATATAAAGTCTAATGTAACGCTGCCTGTAAAGTCAAAGCTGTTTTTGATTCCAGTTTTACATTATGAGGGCAGAATATTAGAAACGTCATATAAAAACCTAACATTGAATATGTAATGGAAGTAATTTAATTGCAGTATTTACTGTATGTGCACAAGCATATTTAATATAGTGTTTGAGTGCAATGTTTACTGATGTAATATTCCGCGTTTTTCCATAGGAATCATTTTGCAAGGAGCTCTGTTGCAGCTGGTGGTCAGAAAGGAAAGTCGTACTATTCAATGACCTTCAGCACAAGTTTCAGCCACAAGGATGATGTCTGCTACTTTGCCTATCATTACCCATATACATACTCCACTCTTAAGGTAGTGTTACAATCTTGTTGTTTGCTATAATCCAGAGGATATTAGCATTTAGTCGTATAAATGTCACTGACCGCTGACAATTTTACCTTTCCTCATTGTCCACTTGTAATGTTTTATTCGAGTTGTGTTCATGTTATTTACAAAACAGTTGACAATACAAGCAATGATCGAGAAGCCCAGTCTGAATCACTTCATTACAAGTGACCTATTTAGGAGTCAGTGCAGCAGGAAACGTATTGATAACCCAAGAGGGATGAAGTTGGAGATAATATTGTTTGAATGTTTGGTCACTGTATCCTCAGATGCACCTCTCCAAACTGGACGACCTGCGGACCCCTCAGATTTACCTGAGACAAGATGTCCTGTGCGAAACCTTGGGAGGAAACAGCTGCCCCCTTCTAACCATCACTGCCATGCCAGAGTCCAACTCCAATGATCACATCTGTCAGTTTAGTAAGTAAACCAGTGTAAATCTATTCATCTGTACACTTGATTGATTGAGGATTTGGTTTGTTGACCTTTTAGCTCTTCAAATTCTTCCAAAAAATTGATAGTTCCTCATTCTTTGTTTCCAAGAACATTAGTTTTCCCTGCGCTATCAACATATACTATACTATGTTTGCTGTCTACTTTAGTTTGTTGATGCTGTGTCTCTGCTCTGAAATGTTATAAATTACAGCACTTTCTTATTCCATCTTCCTCTATTTGTGATTGAGGTGCACTCTCATCCTGTCTCACTCTCCAGGGAATCGTCCAATAATCTTCCTGTCGGCCAGAGTGCACCCTGGAGAGACCAATGCCAGCTGGGTAATGAAGGGCACACTGGAGTTCTTGATGGGCACCAGCCCACTGGCAGCCAGCCTGAGAGAGGCCTATATCTTCAAGATAGTCCCCATGCTCAACCCTGATGGAGTTGTAAATGGAAAGTAAGTAAAAAAAAATATTCTAGTCTGGTATAAATTACAGCTTTATGAATATTAAGATTTAAGGACCGTTGATTTATTCTCTTCTTGTGTCTCTTTTCTGCTGCAGTCATCGCTGCTCTCTTAGTGGAGAGGATTTGAATCGCCAGTGGCAGAACCCCAATCCTGAGCTCCACCCTACCATCTTCCACACTAAGAGTCTGCTGCAGTACCTTGTACACATACAAAGGGCACCACTGGTATGACCATAAATTAATTCAGCTTAATAATTTTTCCTTTGGGAAGAACACAGAGTATTTTTTTAAGTTGTAAATGAAATGGTGGTGCCATCTCTCCTGTTCAGCTGCTCAGTCTCTTAAGCTGCACGGCCACTAAATTTCACATCCGCACATCTCAACATTAAGACATTAGTGGAGCTACAAACAAGTGTCTATGCTGGCCTTTTATTTTGATGATAGTACATTAAAATTGATATTTGAGTTATTGTAGCTGTCCCTCCAGACCTACCACAGCCTTGATTTGTTTATTGAATGTATTTATAATATATCATCCTTATTTGAGAACATTTTACACATTTGAGTAAACTACAGCACTTTGGAAAAAGAGACATGAGGAATATACAATATAATATACAATATGCAGTGCATTCTGATTTTATTCCTGTCTCTTTCTGCTTCCCTTCAATGTGTGAATGCATGGGTGAACTCGGACAGGTGTTCTGTGACTACCATGGTCATTCCAGAAAGAAAAACGTTTTCATGTACGGCTGCAGCGTGAAGGAGACAGTCTGGCACTCCAATATCACTGCTACATCCAGCGACCTTCAAGAGGACCTTGGATACAGGGTGAGAACACACACACACACACACACACACACATCTGTGCTTGTAATATAATCTGTAACACCTATAAACAAATTCTGCATGTGAATATGCAGAATCTTTACTTAAGGGGAGAGATTTCTTTGGCCATGTGTGGAGAAAAAGAGGTGCTCGTTTGAAATGCATTGGCTATCAGTAATGTATTTTTTTATTTAACTGCAGCCATATTTGGCAGCTTTTGATAAAGAAAAGCCCAAACAAATCTGGCGGGAAATGTAGTCCCACATCTCGCATCTTCATTCTCACATTACTAGTCGAGCAGAGTATAAGAAGAAGAATGGCAAACAAAAGTCTAGGCCCATATATCTGCTGTCTACGCCGGAAGCCCAAAGCTAATTTGTCACCAGACTGTTTAGCAGATGGGTTCCAAGATTGCCTGTAACCCGCAAACATTTATTTTACCAACATGCTCATATTTTTTTATTACTTTCTGTCATTTTTAGTATTTTCCCTTAAATTTTACTTTGTTCTTTCCTATAAATGAACACACACACAAAATCATTCAGACTTTTTTAACAGTTTATGTCTTTTTCTTAAGGCACTTCCTAAGATCCTCTCTCAGATTGCCCCAGCCTTCAGCATGGCGAGCTGCAGTTTTGTTGTGGAGCGCACTAAAGAGTCGACTGCCCGTGTAGTTGTATGGAGAGAGATAGGAGTGCAACGCAGTTACACCATGGAGAGTACACTCTGTGGTTGTGACCAGGGTAAATATAAGGTAAGTGTGTTTTTGTTCACAGGGGCGAAAAGGTCTGCTCATTGTAAACGGTTGAATTCTGCCTTTGTCCTTTTTGAATGACTGTCAAAATGAAATCATGTGCAGGAAGAGAATATTTTCTTTTTTATCCACTTTATATTTTGTTTCCACCCCTGTAAGTTTGAGAGAGGCCACCCATAAATCCCCCAAGTGTCCAGCAGATGGCACTGCAGTCTTTTCTTTATACTTTGTTTCATCTCTTGTCTTTTCTCCTCTTTCCCTTTAACCTGATTACCTCGCCTTCTTCTCTGACTTGACTTTCCATCCCAAACAACAATCTTTCCAAATAGATTATCCCAGTTTCAACACCTAACATAGCCAACGGTAGTCCTTGGATGCCATTTTGGCTCCGAGTTGCACCCCCCACTGCTTTTTGTAAAAGTATTTGTCCAGATGTGCAGGAACTAATGTGCTCTGAACTGTGGTTGTCTTTCTCTCTGGCCAGGCCACCGAGTTTAGAGTTTAGCTCAAAGGAAAAGGGAACATGAACATTTGTGTGCTTTATTGTTCAGTTTTAGTGGAGTCAAAGAGTCTGAGACCACACAGTACCTGTATGATTGAATAAAGCTGTACAGACTTTGTTAGACTTGTACATATGAGTGCATATCTGTCTGAATGTGTCCTTGATGCCACTGAAATTTATGATCCTGTTTCTCTGTGAAAAGTTTCTGTAGTGAGGGTTTTTCCCAGCATTGAAAATTGGGCTGTTTGAAGGTGGACAGTGACACAGCAGCAGCAGCAATAAAAAAAAACTGCAGCTGCCATGTGAGAGTGGACTGCTGTTTAACCTTGGATATGACTGAATTTAGCTGTGTTTTTTAGCTGCTTTTTTGTATGTTTTTGTGTGTGAAAGAGAGACGTTTTCTTCTGTTGAATATATTAGTGTTGTAATCTCTTTGATGTGCACGTGCATCCTCTCCAGGGTCTTCAGATCGGCACCAGAGAGCTGGAGGAGATGGGAGCTCAGTTCTGTGTGGCCTTGTTGAGACTGAAGAGACTGACCGGGCTCCGTAACCACCAGCACTTGCTGGATTTGGAGAGCGACATTATTGGGATGCAGACCAAAGTGGTCAGGTAAGCAACGCTCACGTACTGTACATCTCAAATCCTGTTTCACTAATGGTATACATTTGTTAAAATCTGAATGTGCACCCTCTAATCCACCTCTCCGCACAACCTTGAGTATAAATCTTGTTATCTCTTTGTGGTGGCATATTTACAAGCTTCTGGCAAGCAGCCTGCTTATGCTGAGTGTGTAAAATGAGGCGGGGAGAGGAGGGTGTATATTTGACATTGGTCCGTTTATCTATGGTGATGGGGTGAATCCTCAGATTAGTTGTTGCACTGTGGAGCAGCTGCAGTCTTCCAACTGACAGATGCAAAGTCAGCTGACAGCCCCATAGTAGGTGGCAAACAGTTACTTTGGCACACAGTTTCTCAGATGTTTTAGTGTGGTCATTGTCCATTGTGGACAATAGTGAAAACCATAGACCTTAATTGTGAGTTTTGGAGTGCCCTCAGCTTACAAAAAAAAAGTTGTCCTAAGGGAGTGTTAATTTTGAAATCCACAGTTAATTTCTGTTTAAATATTAACTCCATCCTCTGTTGAGCTAAATGTTCAAATTTTGAAAAAGTGCCAGCATTAGTTCATGCTCATGCACGCAGATGTGATGAGATGATTCACAGGCAGTCAGTGTTGCTTTAAAAGTTAGAAATTCACGGTTGTAAATGTAACTATTGTGTTATCCTCATGCAACCTACCCAACATATCTGAGATTTAAACGTGGTTTCTGTTGCTCAAAATATTAAAATGGTTACTGACTGTTATTTTTCATATGCCAAACATCGTTAGTGCCTTTCACGTCCCTCATGGCACTGATACTCAACGGTGTGACAGTCCAACAAATGAAGGCCTGTAAGCAGTATCGAAATGTTGTTAATGATGAATGCAATGAAAAGTGGAGTTAATGAGAAGAGAATAATGGGTGTGAAGAATTGTCAGTTAAGCATAATTTCTTTTCCCCAAGATGGTGAGTAAAAAGTAAAAAAGCTAATTTCTTTGATGGAAAATAGTCGGTTTTTCAGGACAGCGAGCGGTCGACGGTTCAGTGTAACTGAAAAGCACACAGAACATGTAAACTAACTGCCACTCTGTGCAGTCGTCTGCGGTTAGACCGTCATCGAGCTCCGTACAACTCACAGCTTAATGTTCTGGTCTCTCACTGTTTTATCAGCATAATCAATAACACAGTACAGAAAAAAACAACATTGATTGTGCTCTATTATCTCGACCAATGCACAGGTCATGCTGAAAAGCTCTACATATCTAGTTATCTGGAAAAAAATAAATAAGCTTAGAATTTATCATGGAATAATGCCAGTCATTCTCTGGCTCCAGCTGCTCCACTGTCAGGATATGCTTCTTTTCTCTGTTTGTTTGAAGGAATATGCACCCGATGCCTTATTTGAAACCTGTAACCCAGTTGAAATCATGAAGTACTTTTGCCAGACAGGGAATTTGATGAAATTAGAGACAGTCATAAAATATCAGGTACTGTAGATGAACCAATGCTTCTTAAGTTTTTAGCGCTTAATTAAGCTACAAGTATAAAGTATAAGGGTTATAAATGAGCCAGTCTCACTCAAAGACAGTGCTAAGCCAGCACATTACTCTTCTTCATCTTCAAGAAATCACAGCATCTAATCACCAGTGAAGTTTACTCTTCAGGAACATGACATCCATGCAGATTAGACTGTGTTTCACTTCAACATTGGCAAATAAATTATTAAACTTAGCCAAACTTGACCTGTGACCACCAAGGTCATCATAAAATGTTGGGCGTTCTCCCCTCCAAAGGTTTGTTAACACAGTTCATTTGGAAGAATGGCTTCGTACTCAAGACCACTTAATGCTTATGTCTCTTTCTCTTTGTGTCTGGCAGTGTTTCTCTCTTACAAACCTTCTCTACTCTCATATTGATATATTCATCCATCATTTATGTGTCTGATCATTAAGGGAGTCCCAAAGTGTGTGAGTGTGTGTGTGTTTGAGCGTCCTTTGGGATTGGTTGCTCTCTCATCCCAGGTTTACGGGTTGATGCGTGGGGCTTGGTATGGTACCACTTACCGTTTAATAGGTCATCACAACAATATCGTTGCCATTGGGAGGCGTCTGCAGATAACTGGGTGTCTCGTAGTGCGTTAAAGGGCGGATACCGGCACTGGTGTGCTTTTTTCTGAGTGTAAAGAAAACCCAAATGATTTAATTCTCTTTAATTTAGGCATGTTATATGTGAATGTTTGGAGATGTGGACGTTTCATTGTGCATGAATGCAAATGTATATGAAGGGGTCTTCAGTCGGATTCAGTGTAAAAATCTAACTCAAAAGAAAGTAGAGACTGGGCTTCCTGTAATGGTCTGTAATGGTTGGCTCAACTCACAACTCTCATTATTTATTTGGAGAGTTTGCTGTCCATTCACATCATTACACAAAAAACATTATCACACACACACACACACACACACACATTTACGGTACATATACTGACACACACACACACACACTCGCTCTCTGCCTCCCTCTCTCCAGTGCACTCACACACTAGTAAACTTGGAAGATCATTGTCTGAGCCCCCTGATCGACTGTCTCCCTGGGATCACATTTCAGCCCATTAACACCATTAAAAACCCACTAAAGCCACTAAAACCTCAAAGAACCAGCAACCATTTAACCATTAAGCCCCTCAGAAAAAAAAACAGCCTTGCCAGTCCTAGCACACGAGCGCAGTTTGTTAGCAACCTCTTTTATTGTGTTTTGTTATGATTTGTGTTATGATATGTTACTAGAGGCTGCTCTGACAGAAGTGTCTGAGAGGACGACAGGGCGCTGTCCATGGTCCTGCAGGGTCACTGAAGAGCAATCGTCTGGACAGCCTTGTTTCCATCGTGGTACAGTTCGGTTTAGTACAGTTACAGTACTGTTTGGGACAGTCAAGCTGTGCTTGCGTTCCAACTCGGAACAATACCAGACAACAACACAGGTGGACAACTTCAACATGAAAAATGTGGGCTTTGTATGAGAATAGACTGCAGGTGTCTGCAGGGAGTGACACTTTTCTGCCGCCCAATCAGCTGACTGTCGTGGATCTAGATCCACTCGTACCGTACCATCACTCTGATAACTCAAGGGAAGGATACTGACAAATGGAACATTTTGGGCCGGTTATTTTGGTACTATTACTCATGGAAACCGGAAAAACATACGCACCATACCGTACCAAACCGCTCCACTCGGTGGAAACATGTCATGGAGCCTCAGCTGGGATAGTCTTCTCCTTAAATGACGACTGCTGATCTGATAAAGAGGCAACAGCCTCTAATTTTTGTTATCTCGTCATCGCGAGAAAACGAGCCT
Source organism: Solea solea (assembly GCF_958295425.1). NCBI lineage: Eukaryota > Metazoa > Chordata > Actinopteri > Pleuronectiformes > Soleidae > Solea > Solea solea. The sequence continues at coordinate 19,273,065 of NC_081141.1, forward strand.
CGTTCTCTCGAGATAACGCACTCATTTATCTCGTTAATTATTGATTATGCCGTGATCTCAAGATAACGGACTGAAAAAAAACTCAGCATATATCTCCATTAAGACCGACTGACTCCATTAAGACTGTTAAAGAAAGGAAAATACAGTTCCTCGATCCACACCCTCAGTCATAGCAGCTCCAAGATTAAAAAACATCAGCCCTCATATGACTTCATCACACAGTGAGAAAAAGCTATAAGTTCAGACAGGTTTTCTAACCATGATTTCAGATTCACTGATCCGTGGCATTTTTGTTTTGTGTTTTTATGCTTTTCAACAAATGGACTTACCAACGCCACATTTTCAAGGACCAAGAAACTCCCCTCAGTTTCATTTTCCCGGGTGTTTGTTTTTCCGTGAAACCACGAACAATGTCGCTGCTACAACACATGTAAATGAAGGCGCGTGTTTCTGTAGAAGCATTTCATAAATTGTCATATTGATCTTCAAGCTCTGAAAGACTCTCCGGTTACAGACAAAGGCGTTTCTCAGTGACAGCTTTGGGCGACACCTGTGTTAACACGCTTTTATTTTTACTTTTTTTCCCAGCTGCCCCACCACCTACGTGATGGAGGAGGACGAGCCGTCCTTCCTGGAGGCCATCGACTACAGCGCGGAGAGCAACGACGAGGACGCGGAGCCGGAGAACGAGGACGGCGGCGAAGTCCAAAAGATTCCCGATCACCTGTCGGACACTGACACCAATCACAGGGATTGATGCGGACGGATGAGGTCATCTCCTTCACACAGCTCATGCTTTCATCCATTCACTGCTCAGACTGTTAGCTCCACTCAGATCAAAACGTCACAAGTTTAAATATTTGTTTATACTTGTCATTTTGACTGATGAATAAATTTAGATGTGTGTGTATGTATATATATATATATACTTGACCCCTCTATATCGACACACTAGGTATGTTGCGCTGCGTTCGGCACCAGTCGGATCCGATTTTCCCAGGTGGATTGATTTTGTCGGCCCTCTGGAGGTGACAGCGTCGCTGTTGCTGCATCAGCCTCTCGCGTCAGATAGACTTGTATAATGTTGCGTTTCATTTACATCGGAACTCGGAAACTTGGAGTCAGAAATGCAAACCTTCCTCTGGCCTCGGCATTGTTGGCAATTCCATTCATTAACAACAGCGTAGCAACATGTCCATGGTTAACAATGTAAACACTACTACGTGTACAACTGAATAACTGTGAAACAAACACGACGGAGGTGCTTTTAACGGTGAAAGTAGCAGTGTGTTTTCCGAGTGTCCGAGTTTGCGGGGGAAATCCGAGTTCCGACTACAAATGGAACGCAGCATACATTAAGCCCTTGGTGAGATTTAGGATGGAATTCAACGAATGTTCTCACCTTTCACCTTCGCTCTAACCTTCATGGACTTAAACCCCGGACGCCATACGCTCTCGCATTATAGCAGCAGCACATATAACCACATACCATGTAACGAAGCCAGCAGCTTCTTTCTATACTGTTTTTGAAACCTCTCTCTTACCTGTTACACTGTGTTTAGTTGAAACAGGAAAGTGGATCTTCGGCACTGATCTACTCATCCTGGATTTTTTTTTTCTTTCTTTTTAACTCTCCATTTGTTCAATTTCAGCCTTTGTTCCTTCCTGACAGGTCAAGGTGATAGTGTCTAAATGTGGTAGAGGGTCAAACTAACAAAACCCCCCACCCTTCGCTTCTGTGCTGTTTAAAACAAATAGAAATTTGAGTTACGCCCTCACTTCCTCCTCTCCGTAACCCATACCTCTTTGACGACGGTGCGCTTGGTCCAATAACCCACGAGCTGTTTTGCCTTGCTGTATCTTAAACTGAAACTCTTAACGTCACTCAAATGTAGAATGTACTTTGTCTTTGTGAAGACAGACTTGCTGTTACAAACACACACAGACTAACACTGGTTGTTTATGTTTCCTGGTTGCGCACAGACGTAAAAAAAAATATCGAGGTGGAACGTTAGAACGTCCACACGCACTGTTGTGGTGGTGTTTTCATTGTTTTTAATAATAGACAGTATTATTATTGTTAGGCGGCGGCGACGAACGCGGCACACGCACACACGCAACCACACGAGCTTGTGACGAGCAGAAAAACCCTTTTGCACTTTCAATAAACACTATACATGCGGAACGTAGATGGAAACAAACGGAGGAAAACGTCAACTTTTTTTTGCAAACTGGAATGTCTTTTTGTTCTTTCTTGTGTGAGCACTTTACTTTTGTGAATTTGCCGATTAGCGAGAGATTGATGCTTAAATAGAGACGGTGCTTTGTGTTGACACTTTTTTTTTTAATGAGTTTCTATTGCAATTGTACAGCTAGCGCATGGCTATTTTCCTGTCGTTTTTATTTTGTAATTTATTACGGATTGTCTCTGGGATGTAACCTGTATGTATATGAAGGATTTTGTGTGTGAGTGTGTGTGTGTGTGTGTGTGCGCACACAGGAGTTTAAGTTATTCCATTATTCAGCTCAGCTAATGCTCTTACACAGTGTTTCTTCTTTGAATTTGATTATCCTCCGCCTCACTCTCCCCAATCATTTTTGCTTTCTCCTCTTCCCTCTGAACCTCTTTCATTCCGTTCTTTTTCTTCAGTCTTTTTCAGTAACTTCCCTTTTTTTAAGAGTTAATCATGAACATCCTGCAAACCTGGGGAGGTTTTTTTTTTTTTTTTTTGTTCATGTGTGTGTCTTTGTGTGGAATATATGATGAAATTGTGGGTGCTGTTACAGTGTATCTGTGTTTGTCCTGCTTCTTTTGTTACGTGTTTGTTTGAAGGTGAACAAGTGGAAATAGCAGCAGGTTTTTAGGTTGACTGTATAACGCAGGAGACGGAAGCTAAGACATGAGAAATAAAATATAAATGTGGTAAAACTGCGGCGTTTCATTTTTGTCATGCCGAATATTCTCCTAAATGTGGTCTCTTCCACACGCAACTTCATTTATTCCCTACCTGGATTTGTTTAGCATTTGTGTTTTTTTTTTTTACAATTTTTACACACACATCATTTTAAGCACTTTTCCTCTCCTGGTCGTATTGAAAAGTAACTCATTTATTAGAGAGAGAAAATAGATATGTATATGTTGTATGTAATGTTATTTGTATTTGGCAGTTTTAACATAAATAAGGTTGTACTGTGCAGACAGTCCATCTCAGTAAGGCTTCTGTTATTTAAGTTTTTATATTTACTCAGTAATGTCCAGTGGTAGTCTTTGTAGAGCAAAATTCCCCTTTTCTATCATTATTATTATTATTATTATAATAATACAACCCCCAACCACTGTTCAGCAAGGACACATTCTGTGGAAAGAGAGAGAAAAATGTGATGTAAAAGAAAACATTGACTCGATTTCCCAGAAATAGCTTCTGCTTTTCTGTCTCTCATCCAGAGTAAAACTGATTTCAGCGAGAACTGTATGTATGCGAGACATGAACTTTTCTTCAATACTGCCAACTGTGTGGTCTTCTATTCAAGTCAACATGACCGTAGACTTTGAATCTCTCTGTGGGGAATCTCCACATCCTTAAATCTGGCCAAATCCGTTCCAAGATCAGCAACTTGTCAGTTCTTAAAGGGATTTCCCCCGCTGTTCATCCTTCACTGTGCCTCTTGCTTGATGTCAGCTTTATTCCCAGATCAATATTGATTCTTTTCCAGTCATTACTTCTTACTGAACCACCAGTTCCACCAGTCGGCTACAGTTACATGTGATAGAACAAAACCACTGTCTCAGCTGACGGGGCGATAGGTGGGGTTACACTCTGGACAGATTGCCAGTTCATCACAGGGACACAGATGACACAAACCACACACTCCCACACTTACACCTACGGACAATTTAGAGCAGGGGCCTCAAAAGGACCTGAAAATGACCTGGGGGGCCAGTGAACTTCTAGTCTGGTCAGGAGGGGCCGGGTCAAGTGAAAAAAGTCCAACAATTTTGGGGGAAAATGAACGTTTTAGTGAGTAGAAATTAAAGTTATATCTTGATAATCCATCATGCTGTTGCAATTACAAATATTTAGGATGACATTGCACACTATTTCAAAGTAAAAGTGTTTGTTTTGATGTATAGCTCACAAAAAAAACATATTTAATAACAAAAAAGACAGAAATAAAACAAAATTAAAACATTAAGTCAACATATACAAGTAGACAATTGTAATTAAAACACTAGACAAGCTTATATATATAATTAAATGTTGAATTTAATCATTTCAAAATAAGGGACAACGAAGTGGCCCGCCAGTTGTTGAGTTGTTGAGACCCCTGATTGTCCATATTGCCTAATCCCCAAATCTGCATGTTTTTGGAATGTGGGAGGAAAGTGGAGAACCCAGAGAAAACCCCCACACACACAAGGGGAGAACATGCAAACTGCATGCAGAAAGGCCCTATTCTAGTCATACAAAGCTAAATGCAAATCGCTGAACTATTCCTTTAACTATTGGATTCTGGTGTTCACTAACGTGGTCCTAATGTGGGTGATCCTAGCAGCCTTGTTTTTTGTCTGTCCTCAGACAACGGTGGACTGCATCCACTTTTATAGCTCTGACCGATGAGAACTTATTTTTGACTGAAAGTCTTCAGATTGTATGATTTTTTTGTTCATTCATTTATTCATTCATTCATTCATTCATTCTCTACAGCTTTGTCCCGGAGAGGGCCGATCAGGGCCATCACAAACAAACAACCATTCACTCTCACATAAGCAGCTATAGCCAGTTTTAGAGCCTCCAGATGTCCGATTGTCCAATCCTAACTTAATCCCCAACTGCGTGTTTCTTCAGTGCGGCAGGAAGCCGAAGAACCCGGAGAGAACCCACGCACACACACACACACACACACACACACACACACGAGGGGACAACATTCTAACTCTTGATCCAGGATCCAAACCTGTGACCTTCTTGCTGTGAGGCAACAATGCAAGCCACTGCGGCACCATGTGGATGACGACTGAATGCATTTTAGTACCTTTTCTTCATTTCACAGGCAAACTGCAGCAGTTAAATGTTGAAAGAAGACGTGTGGAGAATGTGATGATGCTGAAATGCTTTTCCTCAATCAGCCTCTTAAAGTGCAGCAGCTCCAAAATGATTGTTGTTGTTGTTTTTTTTTAGTAACAGTAAAGATGTCGGCCTGTATCTACAGAGTACCGTCTGGGTTTAGTTTTCTGCAGATTTAGAGTTAGATGTACGTTATAAAACAGACACTGCCCCTCCATTAATTGTACCTCGCTGCCCAAGTGGCCCAAGTAGCCTCATATATTATTGCTTCTGAGGAAATGAACATGACGAGAGTGGGGTCGAAAGAAAGAAAACAAAAAAGCAAAGAAAAAACCCAGCGAGAATGTCTTGAAGGGAAGAACCGAGAGATGCTGAATGTTAACGGATATAATGGACAAAGGGGACGCGGAGAGAAAGGAGGAGGAGAGGAAACATGGCAGAGAGGACGGAGAGAAAGAGAAAGAAGAAGCAAGAGCGCAGGAATTTGAAGAGGTGGAGGAGAATGTTAATCTGAGGAAGGGGGTAGAGAGAGAGAAAAAAAAAAGCTATTTTCCTCTCTCAGCCCCACGCCCTCACTTCCTGTCCCTGCTGTCAATCAAAGTAGATGAAGTGCATCAGACAAAAGACCCTGCCACACACACACACACACACCAAAATCACCACAAACCAATAAACCAATGAACTGGTTATGGATTGGAGGTTTGTGTTTCATGTCTTTATGAGGACACATTTTGGTTCAAAGCAATCATTGAATAACTTTAAACAGCTTTTTCGTGGTAGTTTAGATGGTTAGCGTAAGAGTAAGGAGTCCTCACAATGTCCCCACAACTGCAGGGACAAGTGAGTATGTGTGTGTGTGTGTGTGTGTGTGGTTGGAGGGTTTTGGACTGCTCCTGTATGTTTCTCATGTCCTCCAGAGACCCCCAATTAGAAATCTTTCTCCTTCTGGCCCTCTTTGTCTCACGCATTCACACCGGCACCGTGCCCAGCCTCTATCTGCACTCTGACCAGCTTATTTCTGTAGTCTAAGTGTGGCTCTGTGGGCCTCTAATAGCGTGGCCAATTAGTGCCAGAGTCCGACTTGGCTGCATCTCTAACTTACTGGTGGTCCTACTGAGGGACAGAATGGTTCCCCCTGAAAAGGTACAAGTCCACAAAGAAGAGCCTGACAAAGACGTGTGTGTATAGGCTGCATGTCACAGCACCACACAGGACTGTAACACACCATGTGCCAGTGTGTGTGTGTGTGTGTGTGTGTGAGAGAGAGAGAGAGATCTTACTATAATTCAACATGAAGTCTTCAAAAAAGAATATAATAAGAAGTGCTTTTGAAGATGACTGAATGCTTAAAAGTGTACATCAAACACATTCACCCTCTTGCCAGAGGTGGAAAGAGGACTGAAATATTCTACTTAAGTAAAAGTACCCCTACTTTCGATAAGAGATAAGTACTGGTCTAAATATTTTCTCAAGTAAAAGTTACTTTGTCACAACAAGGGTCTTGTGTCGTGCAAAAAGGACGAGGACACAAATCTCACTAGAATTGTTTTTAATTGAAGGCAAATCTTGATAAATTAAAGTGCTGACAAAGTAAAACATGTAAACACATAATGTATCAGTCAAAATGGGTCAAAGGTCACAAATGCTTTAACTTTCTCACTCACTCAGGGGCCTTAATTAGCACCAATTCACCTATCATTATTCACCTGTCCTCATCTTTCATTCACCTGTCCTCATATTTCACCTGTCCTCATATTTCACCTGTCCTCATCTTTCTCCTGTCCTCATCATTCACCTGTCCTCATCTTTCATTCACCTGTCCTCATCTTTCACCTGTCCTCATCATTCACCTGTCCTCGTCATTCACCTGTCTTCGTCATTCACCTGTCTTCATCATTCACCTGTCCTCATCATCATTCACCTGTCCTCATCATTCGCCTGTCATCATAATTCACCTGTCCTCATTATTCACCTGTCCTCATCATCATTCACCTGTCCTCATCATTCACCTTTCCTCGTCATTCACCTGTCTTCATCATTCAACTGTCTTCATCATCATTCACCTGTCCTCGTTTGTCCTCGTCATTCACCTCTCCTCATTTTCTACATTGTAGATTAATACTGAAGACACCCAAACTATAAAGGAACACATGTGTAATTGTTATTATCATTATTATGTAGTACACAAAAAAGTGTTAAAGAGACCAGTATACTGTACGGGTTAGGGTTTATATTTTACATTCTTCAGAGAAGCCACTGTTTTGCTTTCGATGACAGCTTTGCACACTCTTGGCATTCTCTCAGTCAGCTTCATGAGTTAGTCACCTGGAATGGTTTTCCAACAGTGTTGAAGGAGTTCCCAGAGGTGCTGAGAAACTTGTTGGCTGCAACATAGCGAGACGCTTCCAAATAATAATGATACAATACAAAGAGTGGAATGTAAGCAAAGTTCAGATAATTACTGTACATGAAATACCATGTTAAATGATAAAAATACCTCTTTTGACTTTGCCACCTGACTGGAAAACGTATTACTAACCACCTTGCCAAATCTGAATAATTAAAAAAGTGCTACATTTAAGTGGGAACCTAAGTCCACAAATGCTGTTTGTTAGTGTTTGTGCAGAATATTACAGACATGTAGTTTAGCAACATTAACCTGCTTTGGTCCCCACCGAAGTATGTACACCATACACCAGTGCATGTAAACAGGAGTTTAATAGTAAATGATTTGTATTCACTACAAGTTTTGTCATTTACTTAATCAAAACCCACAATGTTTGAGTTGAAAGACTCACCCGTCGAGTTCTGTCCTCTCCTCCTCATGCATGGACACAGAGACATGTACGCTTTAGCGGTGACCAAAGCAGCTAAACGTCGCTGTTCATCTGGTTGCAGCTCAACAACACACTGTCCACAAACAGAGCTGGTTTAGCTGAAGTCTGTTGCTCCCCTCTACTTCATTTCTTCATCTTTACATACTTTAACTAAAGTGTCAGAGCTTTTCTGTGTGTTTTCTCACTCAATGAAAGACTCATTTTCAGGACAAAGACATCTGCAAAACAAAGGCAGCAGTGTAGGAGCAGGTGCAGTCACTCACAAATGAGTAGCTGCTGATGAAACATGCAGTGTTTTTTTTTACCCCCTTTTTTTTATCATTACAGCATTTAAGGTGGAGTTATAATAACTATGTCTCCACTGCATCATCGAGCCATATTTTTAGACATGCTGAAAAAAAAAGAAGACTGTTTTCAGTCTTTACTCCACAGTCATTTTTCATTCTCTTCATTTGCTTTAAAAGTGACAACTGAGGCTCGTTGGAGTGATTTGTCATGATTTTTGGTTGCACTACAAGGTATGGATACACACAGCAATTGTGTTCCTATAGTGTCCCATCTGTCCATTCAAACGTTGTAAATGCTGTGGAGACTATATGTCCTGGAGTTAGTTTCAGATAAATCCAGGCTGGAGAAAAGCGGTTTCCAATGGACTGACATACTGCAATATTATATAATAGTCACACATTATCCTGATCATTTACAATTGAAATGTTAAGATACGATACGATACGATACGATACGATACGATACGATACGATACGATACGATACGATACGATACGGTATGATACGATATGGTATGGTATGGTACGGTACTGTACGATACGATACGGTACTGTACGGTATGATACGATATGGTACTGTACGGTATGATACGATACGGTATGGTACGGTACTGTACGGTACTGTACGATACGATACGGTACCGTACGGTATGATACGATACGGTACTGTACGGTATGATACGATACGGTATGATACGGTACTGTACAGTACTGTACGATACGATACGATACGATACGATACGATGCGATACGATACTGTACTGTATGGTACGGTACATTACATTACATGTCATTTAGCAGACGCTTTTATCCAAAGCGACTTACAATAAGTGACGATAAGGTACGATACGATACGGTACAGTACAGTGCGGTATGGTACGATACGATACTATACTGTACGGTACGATACGATACGGTACTGTACGGTATGATACGATATGGTATGGTACAGTACTGTACGGTACTGTACGGTACCGTACAGTACTGTACGATACGATATAGTACGTAAATTAGATAATATACAGTATGAAATACAGCATGAACTTGATATTTGCGGTGTAACAAAGTCAGGGAATGGCACATAAGGTATTGCACTTTTGTAAATGACACTGGTCGTACTGCACATGGGATGAGTAAATGTGGTCCAGTGAGAGCAGTGCTTGTTTTACAGTCCAACAGCAGAGAGAAACGACTTGCGATACCGCTCCGTCAGACATTATAAGGATGGACGGATGTTCCACACATCAAGTATATTAGGTATCAAGGTTCAAATGACCCCAAAGACGACTTCTCCGCATATGCTGTTCAGTAACGTCAAAACGGGAAGTTGTTTGGTAAAATAATATAAGGTGTTAAGCCTTTACATTAAGCCAGTTTATATCAAAACTGTAAAGCCATGATCAAAACTTTCTTTACTTTTACCTAAATGCATTTTAAAGGCAGATGTTGTCAGTTAAAGAAGTTGTGTGCCATTGATAGTATCTCTCACTAGGGGGAGCTACTTGTGCTCCACTGGGTTTGGGGGGGGGGGGGGTTGTATTATTTTGTGTGTGTGTGTGTGTGTGTGTGTGTAGGGCTGGTGATAAATGTACAGAAGACAGTTTGACACAGGTAACAGATGCAAACAGACCACGTTAAAAAAAAAAAATCAAATGCTCTGCAAACATTTTTGCTGAGGCTCACATGGACCTGGACCTCTTTTGCATATCAATAACCCTCAATAGATAGTAGATACACACACACACACACACAGAGATAATTGGTTACATAGGGAGCAGAGCCAACTTGCACCTCTCGTTGCCGTGGCAACCAGAGAGACTGATTTTTCTAGAAGCACTTACTCACATCCCGTCTGTTAGTTACTTGTTTGTTCATTCATTCCTCTTTTTAGTCTTTCTTTATAACACCACCCCTCTCGCCCACCCGACAAGGTCGCCCTCCTCTCTCCCTCTCCCTCTCTCTCTCTCTCTGGGTGCTTTTCAGTCCATTCCCATCTCTCTCTCCTCCAATAAGATGCCCTCTTAGTATGCATATGCAAATGAGGCAGATTTGAAACCAATTAAAAAAAAAAAAGAGAGAGCGCGGAGAGAATAAGGAACAGCATTGTGTCCTTGGTGGTTGCAAGCAGTGATCGTGGCTCAGATTCGCTCGCACGCAAAATAGATTATTATTTATTGCATTTTGTTTAATAAGGTTTTGAAAATCACAGTGTGTCTTTTATCAAGGTGGCGACCGATGTATGGATCTAATGCCGTAAGATGCATTCGAATGGGCTGAGACTCTTTTTTACTTACATCCCAAAATCCTGCATCTCCTTTCACTTCGTTTCCAACTCATCCTTTGCCTCTTTGCCTGCACTTCCCTCTCTGTCACCCCCACCGCTCCCTCTTGGGTGTATCAGGTTATCATTGGCCGACAAAGCAGGAAACAGGAAGTTTATATTGCCTCATGGACAGAACTCTGGAGACACAGAACACACACACACACACATGCTGACACAAAAGTCTTTCTGCAAGGAGGGAAAATATATTAAAGCAGCAGTGATTCGTAGGTAAGCAGCTACGTGAAAAAACTAACTGTTCTTTACAGCTTGGGAATATGGAGCACGGCAGTGTGAGACTTGGAATAATGTGATATCTTTGACCGGCAGCTCCTCAGCCAGAATTGGCCCAAACTTAGGCTCAGTGAGCCGCACATAAAATACACATACACAGAGTTTTACAGTGAAACAGGCACATTTCATTTGTTCCTTAAATGAGTAAAATGCTGAACAATATTGAACCTAAAAAGACACGACCAGTCCAAAGAAGCTTCATCCAGAGGAGAAACAAGATGAGGGTCTGCAGTGGAGATATCTTTAAATGTAGGAGAATGAAAAAGGTGCAAGTTGAACCACATATGAACATTGAATCAAAGTATTTATAAATGTAAAACAGAAGGTGGGACATTTTTGCATGAGAATGTTCAAAGCATGTAAACGTTCTACTTCTTATGTCACTATTTTATCAGATCTGGCAACCTAAAGGACACCGTTCTACATGTAATACGGTATTCCAGAGATTGATCATATTTTGTGTCACCTATAGTTATAGATATACTCTCTGTTTTTGTCTTGTTGTTGTTGTTGTTTCTGTGCTGTTTGTTGTCTTTTACCTTGTGCAGCTGAGTGAAAGCCAAGTTTCCCCATCTGGGATGATAAAACGATCAAAGTTTGAAGATCAAAGCATCACGAGAAAACCCTCGTGAATTTCTTTCACATGAAACTTCCCACTCTGTCGTTAAACAGGAGATCTGCGTCTTATTTTACACACAACGCTGAAAACACGGTGGAAAATGAATACACGGCGGCAGAGCAGGAGAAAATAGGTGTAAAACTGTTAAAAAAATATATATATAAAAAAATAGAGAGAAGAAGACATTTTGGGGTAGAGGAGGACAAAAAGGAAAAACAATGAGAATATGAGATGCAGGAAAGGTATAGATCTTTGTCTCTTGTGTCAGCTTCAAGACAAGAAAGAAAGACATAGACACAGCAAGCTCTAATTGTCCCGTGTCAGCGTCCAGTCAGACCAAGGCGACTTTGGGACATCGATGGATGGACGCCACAAAGGTCATCAGCCATAACCTTCATGTTAACACAAGCTCTTATACTACGCTCAAAACACACTGTGCAGAGTAATGTAAAAAGAGGGGGCGGGGGGGGGGGGGAGAAACAAACAAACAAACACGATGAGCATAAAGCATGTTAAGTTCATGGGACGCCAGGGAAGAGACAGATGAGTGTATATGGTACTAATGAATGTGTTGATAGATCCAAAGACATAGAGACACAGACAGAGAGGCACACCCTCCGTCTCGAGAGTGTAGTAAAATGTGCGAGGTGAAAGTTTGTCTGTCATAGATATGAGTTTGGCGGTCTCTCTCTCTCTCTCTGCATCTCTCTGGTCTTGCTCTCTACGGTATGACCTACATATCATGTGTTGTTCCTCAATAAACTGCAGTGAAAGGAGACATAAATATACAGACAGAGCACAAGCGGACAAAGAAAACATCACTCAGACTAAATCGCTTTGTGTTTTTTTTTGCTTTCTTTCTCGGCGGGGGGACAGTATGTGGACATGCACAGACTGTATGTGACACGTGTTTTCCTTTCCTCCGCTGTTTAACACTGTAACACCTAACCCTTGCTCATGTTTCTAGAAAACTTTGAATATCTGACGGTTATTTACAAATTACTGCATGTTAAAAGAGTGTATTGACAGTTTAAAATGAACACACACTGCAGTTGTACATGAGATTTTGCATGTTGTAGTATACATTTGCAGTATAAAACATATTTACAATAAAGAAAAATCTGAGGCTTTGTCTCTCAATGTGCAAAAACAGGCAGAGAAAATGGAAACCATGTGGTAAAAGGGGGACAAATATTCGCTGATTCGCCAGAAGTGTACATATATATGTATGTATATACATTTATATATATATATATATATATATATATATATATGTATGTATGTGTATAATTCTGTTCAAAATCTAACAGTGGGTAATTTTGTCAAGAAGATACAAGTCATTGTTTTGGCCATGTAGCTCCATTTATTGGTTTCACCCGGCCGTCATTGGGAAATGTAGCCAATTTTCAGTACAAAGGTATTAAAAGCAAATTAACAGGCTCTGTGTTGTTTTGCTGAGCCAAACTGTATGAATGGTTTGAGTCCTCGTTCAACTGGAGCCTCTGTGCTTTTAATTTAGTTAATTAATTGGTTGTTTTTTTTCGTTTTTTTTGTACAAGGGACCGTGTACAAAATACCCTGTTCTCAGTAAGAGGACAGATGCTTTGTACCGGCTCGAGCTACAACGTAGAATGAGAATTTAATGACAAGAATTAGAATTGCTTATTTTTGCACACACACCAATCAGTGAATTGAACCCATCCTGATTACACACCAGCAGTGAACAGGGCACAGGGAACAAAGGGGCACCTCAGCTCAAAGTGTGAGTCTGATCCTCTCCAAATAAAAAAAAAAAAGCTAATTACAAGCTACCAACTCTCTGGAGTTTGTATGTTCTCCTCATGTTTTCTAATCATACTCCGTTTTCCTCCCACAGTCTAAAGACATGTTGATCGAGGTTAGGTTGACTCTAAATCACCTGTGAGTGTCTGAATGTTGACCCCATGATGGACAGGCGACCTGTGACTCCCTTGTGACCCCATAAAGGATACTTATTATAGATAATGGATGGATGAATAGAGATATTAATGTGCGCCCCTAGTGTCCCCTGAGGATGTAGAGTGAGACACACCTTGTGGAACTTGAATGTTGATGAGAAATGCTGTTGTACTGGGTGTTTTTCCCACGTTACCGTCACCAGGGGGCGACTCCACCGTTTGCAAATAGAAGTTTGTTTTAATGGATGTCTACATTTTTTCTGACATTTTATGGACCAAATGATTAATCGATTAATCGCGAAAATAATCGACAGATAAATCAATTATGAAAATAATCGTTAGTTGCAGCTCTATTGCAAATGTCAAGGCTTCAAAATGGGAGTTCAGCTCCTCATGGTTGCTCCGTAGCTTACAATGAGGCTCGTGTGCGACTTCACAGCGTGTCTAAGATGTTCGGCGGACACTGAGGGGGAATCTTCATCAGTGGCAGGTGACGGACTTGAGCTTCAAATAATCAATTAAAGTGTCCTGTTTTTTTTTCCAGACTCATCATGATTGCACACAGGGAGACCAACCTGAGTTTTGCTGAGCAATAACAATGGATGACATAATTACTGCTAATTCCACATCTTCTCCTTTCAGATGTCAATCAAAACATCCACTCTGTGACCTCTTGCGCGACCCCAGCGTTTGACCGACGGACTGTCAAGCGCACGTCTCAAGAAAATGGGCAGCTTCTAATCCCATCAGCGGAGCAGTTGTGTGGCCCTCCTTCACGATTTCGAAGGTAATTTAAGGATTGTGCGAGGCAGCTGAGTGCCGGCTGGCTGGCTGCTTTCGACAGGAGAGTTGTTATTGATGCAAAATGCAGAGATGGAATGAGAGGAGGACTGCTCACTGAAAGGACTGAAAAAGACCCAGCTGAGCCAAAATACACCAGAATGTATACGATACAACATGTTGTACACAACACACACACCTGACCGCAGTTCATTCCTCCCTTCATTTCACGTTGTTGATTTTCCAAACGAGGACGGGTGCACCTGTAAAATGCATCAGACGTCCTATGAAGAAGTCGAAGGTGAAAGCAGGACCTGCCGTACCGTCGCAGCTGGTGAATTCAACATTGACATCAAATATGTGGTGATCTCGTGCACGAAACAGACGCCCATTGCAAATCCACACAGCGTGTACCAACATTATCATTCATGTGAAATTGTGTTTGTGGAGGTAATTCTCTCTGATTTGGCTCTTGTGCGTTTGCTTGGGTTTCTGCTGCTGTGCTCACCGGCTGCTAACTTTACCACACAGCATTTTTACATCAGCAGCACGTGTGTCTGTCTCTTGTCTGTCTCTTGCACCTGGAAAATGTTTTTTAAGAGGAACCAAAAAACTACTACGGAGTATAAAGGTCACGTATGACAAAATTAAACTTGACCCGTTGACCAAAGACTTAAGAGACTTCATGTTATTGATTTTTTTACCACTTCCCGCCAAGAAAAGTGTTTCAGCAGGTAAAAAATTCATGTTCGCATTCCAACCACTTAAACCCTCGAAAATTTGGAGTTTAATCTCAACATGTCGACTATAAACTCGACATGGAAAAAAAAGGTTTTCCTCATGCGTGGCCCCTAAAACTTCTGTCGTAAAAAACTAAAGCCATGGGTTGACCAAAATAATGGATTAAAAGAACCTTTACTGTCCCTTTGTGTCAATGCTAGGTCTAGATGTGCACTGAATGTGAGCACCGTGTCTGATACTGGACCTGGACTGCATAAAAATGGACGTAATCTTCTGGTTTGAAATAATATGAAGTAGCAGTCAGCCACCAGGGGGCGATTCTGCTCGTTACCAAAAAGAACCCCATTTGAATGGAAGTCTATACAAAAACACCAGTAACCATTTTCCTGAGTAGATAATGGTCTCAGTCGCTAGTTTCAGATCTTCTTCAGTTGCACGTGATGTCGATTTTGTAAATTATGTTCCCATTAAGAGGAAAATAGAATAGGGCTCATATGAGTTGTTACCATGACTGAGAGCTGGTATATTCCAATAGGTGACATCTGTGAACTTCCAGTTTCAAAAATTTGACATCGTGAATCTGGAGGCTTCACAAACGGGAGTTTTTGTTTTACAACTGGAAGACTACATCCATTTTTTTGGGCATTTTTGTTCTATGGTCCTGGATCATCAAATGCACCCCCATTATCAACTGAGAGCTGCTTGTGAATTCTAAAGTATATTATTTGTGGCAATTTTTCAAAGGGAAAGCTCTGCGTGTGTTGACTTACGCACCTGTTTTCCGTCTTTACAGATGACAATGATGAATACTTTCAGATCCATGAGTACAGAGATTTCCTGTTTACATACCGGAATCAAATGACTGAACCTACTATAGTTATGTGACGTAGCACTCTGTGTGTTTGTTTACCCTCTTTGCACCTGTGGCTCTGTCATACTAATTGCATTCCTTGATAGCTCTCTTTTTCTCATTCTCCAGAAATGACAGATAAAGGTTTAATTAGAGTCAGTCTACCTCGGTAACAGTCACCTCAATCAAGGGGAACAACAGGGAAATGCAGGTGCACACAGATGCAAATGGATGGTCCGTTCCATCGCGGGGTGCATGCGTACACAAACAGAGCCACTCATATATTCACTGGGGGCTGAGGTCCCCCCCCCCCCAGTGAGTAGTCAATTATTAAGCAGTCTATCCCTCTAAGAAAGAGTGTTATTGATTGATTATCACTTTTGGTTTAATAATTTAGTTGTTTTAATAGCAGATATGGAAAGCAAAGAGAGGATGAACAGTCAGGGACAGAGGCGGAGCCAGAGGAGGAGGAGGAGGAAGAGGATGACTAGGAGGAGAACAAATACAAACATAAACACAAAGAAGAATAATTCCCAGACTAGATCATTTGATGGAAATAAATGGGCTCAGAAATCCTAATTGCAGACAACAATAAAGCATAAAAAAAATTTAAAATCGGAGCAGAAAGGAGAAGATTTGTTTAAATAATGTGCAGTAGACAAAAGTATATAGTATTTTTAAATTTCTATTCAGCTAGATGACCGACAGCGACAAGTGTCAGTGTTCCTGTTCACTCTAAATGTAGATTAGCCTCATTAATGTTCGTAAAACCAAACAAGATACAATGTTATTTGTTAATATGTCTGTCTGCAACCATGTTGAATGTGCTGCTGTCTGTCTTGTCCGGGACCCTCTTGTAAAAGAGAGTTTTAATGTCACTGAGGTCTTGAAAAAGCTTATAAAAAATGATTTATGTGGCTTCACTGTTGCCTCATGTTCACCCTGTGAGAGTAAATGGTCATTCGTCTCTGTATGTTGGACCTGCGATGGACTGGTGACATGTCCAGCGTGTGCTCCAGTGACCTGCGACACTCATGTGGAGGATAAAAAGGTAGACAATGAATAATAATTATTATTATCGATCATTTTTTGTGTGTGTGTGTGTGTGTGTGTCTACGTTTCCTGTTGTGTCCTGCATGCTCACCTCTCAGGTTGCCTCCATTTCAGTTGGGCTTGTGCAAAGTGTATTGTGTGCATTGTGAAAACAGAGCAGACACCAGGTCAGCCTCTCTCTCTCTTTCATGGCCACACTTTGAATCAGTGACATTTTGTCCAGTGTGTTTCTCTTGCTTAAAAATGTATGAATCCACAGCGCGGGAGAGGCCTCTTCAGCCCAAGAAGCACCACTTATCTGAAAAATTCATGAAACGGGGGGTTGTTATCTCCCAGTTTTGTGGGGATGAGGAGATTGTTTTCCCGGCCAGCGCACATGTGCGTGTGTGTGCATATTATTCGGAACACTATTCGGGAAAGTCAAGTGAGCGTTATTTAAAAAAGGTCCACTCGCGGTAAGAATTAGTGACATCTAACGGTGAAACTGCAGACTCCGCTTAGAAAGCATATAAACACTCTTTCACAACTCGCCAGTGACCCCCTGCTTTTTTGTTTTATTAATGCATCAGGTTTGTGTGGATGGAGCTGTTTCTTGTGGTTGTGAGCTTCCACTTGTCTGTTTTTGGCTGCAGCAGAAACACGGGCGGAACAAGATGGCAGCCTCAATCAGGCAAGACCCTCTCCTAAAATACACATAAAAGGCATATTCTAAGGCTACAAATACCCATTGATTTATATTTTACAGCGATTATACAAAATACTTATGGGTAGTATATCACATTTCTGCAAATATACGCTTAATTTTACGCACTGGGCCTGGGACGCAAGCACCAAAACTTGTGTTAAATTTATTTTGCTTGAGTTATTCTTCAACATAACAAACCTTAGTCTTTTCTTTCATTGCCTTAGATACTAACTATTAGAGGTGGAAAGAGTACTGAAATATTCTACTCAAGTAAAAGTATCACAATAACATTTTATTTAAGTTGAAGTAAAAGTACTGGTCTAAAAATGTACTCAAGTTAAAGTAAAAAAGTAGCTTGTTTAAAGTTTACTCCTTGACCTTTTTAACAAAGTTGGAGTTCTTTCATGTGTTGTGCAAAAAGGACACACAAATTAAAGTGCTGACAAAAACACATAATGTATCAGTCAAAATGGGTCAAAGGTCACACATGCTTTCACTTTCACGCTCACTCAGGGACCTGAACATTTTGAACGGATGTAAAATAGTGAAGTACAGTACTTCCAAAAAAAACATACTAAAATAAAAGTAAAATTACTAATGACTTTAAAAAGTACACAAAAAACCTACTCAATTACAGTAACAGGAGTAAATGGAATTCATTACCTTCCACCTCTGATAACTATGTATGTATCACATTGTGTGGCAATGGCAAACAACCTATTATTTGAAGGACCTTGAAGTGTTATTTTCAATGTTAAGAATGATTTCTTAAGCCGAAGACATTTAAACATATAATGTTGTTTTGTTTTTTTAAATTTATGGAAACGTTTTTTCAAAATTAAACCAGATGTTGAGCATCCAGCAGGTATGGAGCTGCATTTAGAGCTGTTTGTTACAACCTGGAAAATGTAAATTCATTATTCATTCGTCTTCAGCTCTGTTCTTGGTCTGCACCACGATCAAAAACGATTTAACGATTAGCGATGATAGAAAATAGAGAAAACTGACACAAGACATATAGGACAGCAGTATCCATACAGACAGGCATTATTAAATGAAGCTGTTAAGACTCTTATCCCTTGTCGATGAGTGCCTGGTGGTCTTGGTGGTTTAGCCACGGTGAGCCAAGTCAACTAACTGTCCCAATGAGGCCATTGAAGTTCAAACCCCAAATACACCACTGCTCTGCTCTGCTCCCTCTCCCTGACCACAACTCCCAGCTGCCTCAACCCCACTCCCACAACCAATTGACACATCCACAGGTCCTAAAATTCATGAACTACAGGTAAATGTTTAGCTCCACATTCACACACACACACACATGCACTTTTACACTCACACACACGTGTCCGTGCTTAGAAACAAACAACAGCACATCCCTGCTCCCTAGGCAGTGTAGGAGAGCCACTGGTGTGATTGCATTATTGATTGCCCTGGATATGTTTTTTTTTTTTTCTTCCTTCTTAAAAGCATTTAGCAATCTGGCAATTAGTTAGAGCTTAATGTAGGATGTCAAAACAGTGTTATTGATCCAGCGGACCAAGGAGGAAAGATTGATCAGTCAACTCATTACGTTGCTGGCGCTGCCTCGTCATAAACACTCCAGATGAGACTCCATCAAAAGCCCATCCCTAGTTCACTGGCTGTCTTTTGTTGCTTGCTCTTTCACTCTCCCACCATCAGGCTCCCTTGTGTTTTCTCTTGCTGGCTCCTGATGCATGATTTCACTGTCTCATCCTCATTTGAATTCAGTCTTTTTTTCTGTTCAATATTGTTGCTTTCTATGTGTCCTTCATTTGATTGATTGTTTTATTTTTCTACCTCACTCTCTAATTTCTTTCACTGCTGTCACCGCATTCATCATATCCCGTTAGCTAAGAGTTATTTTCAATATTTCCCCCCGCATATTTCTAATGCTACACTTTATCTGCTGAATAAATGGGAATTGCACAAGCAGTCATTACCGGATCGCACAAAGGGCAAATTAAACTGATTTAGTTTGGTTTGCATCACTTGCAATTCATTAGTCAATCATCTGAAAATCAGGCAGTTGCAGACACACTTGATTACATTTACAGAAACACACGGCTCAACCGTTCGTTCATGGAGTGCGGTATTGTTCCGTGGACAGACACTGAGCTCGTTAATGTGGAACAGGACACACAATAATCAGAGCTGGGATTTATCAAGCACTTGTGTTGACTGTGGACTGCACACAGCTGACTATGATACACTTTGAATAGTGCAGCGTCATGTCAATTTTATTTATATAGACCAACATCACAAATACAATTTGCCTCAAAGGGCTTTACAGTCTGAGCAGCAAGTGACAGCCTCTGTCCTTAGACCCTCACATCGAGTGAGGAAAAACTCCACAAACGACAGGAAGGGATCCCTCTCCCAGGACGGACAGACAAACAAAACATCACATTTATAAAGAAAGGGATAAAATACAGAAATGTAGAAGCGAACGCAAAACTGTAACAGAAGAGATGGTTACAATAATCGTAACATCAACTGGTATTAATATTCATATCAATATTAGTATTAATGAAGATACATGGACACAAGGCTGTGGGTGGTTCACAGTTGCAGGTCCATCCCTCACATCTGAACAATTTGGCAACCAGAACGAAACCTGTGGAAAACACTGTGGAAGTCTGGAAGAGGACAGACCATAAAGAACATTAAGCCAATGGACTTTAGAAGACTTCCGAATATTACGTCATCACAATGGTTAATCAAATGAAGTAGAAATGGTTTCCACCTGTTATACTCGGACCTTGTGTATTGACCTCCTGTGGTCCTGATGATAACTGACCTACACTCCTGTGTAATTCCTAACAAAGGCTATATCAAAATCTGTAATGACAGTTTAATATATTAGTTTGTCAATTAACATTTGAAGACTCAATTTAAACATTTTAATCCAATATGGATAAGGGAAAAGAATAGTTTGGCTTTACTCGATAACAGCTTCCAAATGGGATGTCAGTACATTTGGAGAGAAAAACATCAGCAACATGGATGATAGTACTGAAGTAGTGGTGTTACTTTTTTATTCAAGACTAGACATCTGTTTTTAACAAAATCTTCCCTCAATCTCCTTCATTTGTCTTCCTCTCTTCATCTGTCTGACTCACTCGTTCCTCTCCCCCCCTTCCCTATTCTTCTCCAGTCGGCACCACCCCTGTCCCCTCATGCTCCCCCTCTCCTCCTCCTCCTCCCACCTCCCCCCTATGCCCCAGCAAGTGTCTTATATTTCCAATGATGATTTAGCTCATAAATCTTGATAAAGCCACTGGCTGTTCCGTTTTGGTGGAACAGGAAACTCATACAGGAGGAGGAGGAGACAGAAGATGAGGAATTGCTCCCAGTTATGAGGTTGTCCTGTTTTTCTGTGTTTTCCATTTTGATGTCGTCCTCTGGGAGACAGCATTCCAGTGTGCTTTTTTCAGTGAAATTCAATTTAAAGGTGTTATTTTGTAATTGTAGCTGTATTTTTTCAGCGAGCAAAATATCTCTATTTAATGATTTATGTGTTTCTTTAAAAAACAACAACAAAAAAACCTCTTTAAGACGTGATAAGTAAATGTCACTATACATAGGGGAGCGTTTGTTCTCCACATGCAGATTAGGGTTATGTTAACTGTCTAAATTGACTGTATAATTGTGAATCTTTGTTTGCCCAATGGACTAGTGACCTGTCCAGGTTTTATCATGCCTCTTTCCCAGTGGTCGTTTTCACACCTAATAGTCTGCTAGAATGGTGCGATTGGAGACTCGGTCGCTCTTCTATTGTTTTAATGCAGTTTCCGCCACATAAGAGCAAAACATGGAGCTGCGCCAAGTCCTATCGGTCTTGCGTTTTTATTTTGTTTTATGCAAACATACGACACATAAATACTGCAAGACCTATGTTTTTAGGCGGACCAGAGTTCATTGAAGAAGAGTTCAGTGAATGCACCCAGTGTCTGCCGGAATCCAGTTCCCCCACAATCCTCACAGGATAAGCTGTGTACCGTAGATGATGGAAAAAAACAAACAAACTGTTTTTTAATGTGTTTTAAAGCCAAAATGTCTTTAAATGTAATAGTTCTAGCCTGATTAGAGAAATATGTGGTCTTTGAGTATGAAACCAGCCAATCTTCACTTGAAAAATGTAACAACAAGACAATACAGATCAGATGTAACGTAAAAAACATTTGGTATGCTTGATATTGCTGTGCTGGGACGAGTAAATCGCTCACACACTAAGAGACGCTTGCATTTGTAAGGGAACACCTCCACATCCTTGTCCTTTTGTTGGTGATGTCACCACACAGGTGCACCAGTGAAGAATTAACCACTAATGACCACCTGTCACTGCCTTAACGAGTCTGTAATTGGTCAGCGTCATTACAAAGCTATTTCGGCTTGCCGCGTCTCTCCATTAAACTGTTGTTCTGGTGCGTGTTTTCTCTCCCAGCCTTTGTGTCTGTAATAATGATGCACTCTCTCTCTCAGTTTTAGCTGCTCCTCCTTGCTGCTTTTGGATCCTCTGGGATGAAGCTGCTGTTAATACTATACTATAATAGTATAGTATTAAGGTGGAAACAGGCTATAGTTAGTAACAGCATTACCAAGGTGGCTTTGATGCACAACAGGCTTCATGGAAACTTTGGGTCAGGTGAGCTGTCCTTTTCAGAGGGTTCAGCACTCATTTGTCAGGCTTTGATCTCCATCTTGTACAGTATGTTTTTAGGGAGTGAAAGCAGTTCTGCTGTGTGACAAGTCCATTGCAAGAACATGATATATAATCAAGAGAGGGTTGTGGAATTTTCTGTCTATAAATAATATCATGCACAAAACTACAGCTGCATTGTACTGACACTTTCTGCTGCACATGATTAGCTTTCCGGGGACCACAATATTAAATGTTTAGTACAAAATCAAACAAAATAGCATTTGTTCAAAAGTACATTACCCACGGGTTTCTCCAGTCATTATATTATTTCATATATATATATATAATGAAACTCAGTAACCAGTATCACATGTTGCCATTGTACATTTTGGCAAACAACAAATACACCAAAAGAACCAAAATTACATTGCATATTTATATCTACAGATGTGAACGTCAACATAATAGTGTTTTGCCCACTTGTGGTGCTTTTGGCAGTAATGAACGTGATCATAATTGTTCCCTGGTGAATTTGGTTAGGTTTAGGCACAAAAAAATCACAGCTTTTCCCTCATTAGGTAAACATAACATCCTCTCCATTAGCACACATAAATAAATAAGTAAATAAAAGGAGAGAGGAGGAAGAAAGGACCATTTTTCATCAGATATGCCTCCCGTTTGTGTGAGTAGCTGTTGCGACGGCCGTAAAAATGATTAGTCGTTAAAAATGGTGTGGCATTTCATGCAAATGTTGTTTTACACGTCTGTTTTCATTAGAGTAGGGCAAAACGTGGCAAACACTGTGAGGGACAGAGACCCAGATTGCTCTTTACTTTAGCAAAATGTCATGACACTTATATGATTAAAGTTTGATTAATGTCTCGCACCAGATACATTTTAAAGTCCAAATAAAGGAGAATCCCTGACAATTACAAAATAAAATGACCTGTTCCATGTATGTCTACACTAAAATAGCAATTTTCAGAATAAGTTTTTTAGTTTTAACTTTAAAAAGACAAACATGAAAAGAAAATCAAAGATACTGTCGGAGCTTAAGTTAGAAAGTACTCAGTATATTCATAATAATCAAAATATAATCGTAAGTATTTTTCTCTATCTTGCTGAAGATGACAAAGTAGTGGTAAAGGAGGTAAATGTGAATAATTTGTGGATATATCATATAAAAGAGGAGACTGGTAGATTGATTAGTTGGTGACATACACACACACACCTGATCATGTTCAGCAGGTGTTTTCAATCAGCTGATGACCGCGACTTCCTCCTCGTCCTTCTCTTCCTCCAGCCAACGTTTGTTCAGTGCTGTTACTTCGAACAGAAATCGCGCACACGCACCGCAAAACGAAAAAAGACGCTGTTTAAAGACATACACTGTTCCTGAAGGAGGGTAACTTTCAAAAAGAAAACATAACTCTTGCGGCGTGACGTCAGACGCCAAGAATTATGTCGCGTGTAACTATGTGCAGCAGCTCAAAAACCTGTCAACAGATTCAAGTTGTCGAGATTGACCTGGTCCAGATTGATGACTCAAGACAGAATGGTGAGTAACTTTTGTCAAGTTATCTTGACTGCGACTCCCATGGCTGAATTATGTCATAATGTTGACTTAATTTTAGGCTCAAAATTAGCCTTAGCTCAGTGTTAGCTGTGCTGTACCTCCTTAATGTTTGCTTATTTGCTCAATTTCAGCATTGGCTCAGTGTTACGTGAATTTGGCTCAATTATGGCTTAATGTTGGCTTAATTATTTGCTCAATATTATCCATGGATCATTGTTGTCCATACTTTGTACCAACAGAAATATTTGAGCCAACAGTGACTGAATAATGTTCAGTCACTTGTAGCTCATTCTTATCCGAATTGGTGTTTCTCAAATCTCTAAATGATATTCTCAATACAAAATTATTCTGGATTTAATGATTTCTGTGTTATATGGAGCAAAGCAATCGGAAAATATCAACATTTAAGACCAATCAATCCCATTGTCAAAAGTTTAATAAAACAAGATTAAAAACAAGTTAAAATGGCCACTGTTATGTTAACTCACTGTTGTAGTCAATGTCATTACTATGGGGGGGTTTTCACTGGAAAGATTCATTTGTTTTTTAGTGTTGTGTTAAATGTTTAAAGGCATATTCAGGTTCACACAGGGAAAGTATTGTCTATACATCTCTAAACTTAATATAGTCATTTAAATACAACCTCTTTTTTTTTTTTTTTTAAAGGAACAAACCTCCTGCTCATGGAGACCTGGTCAGTCTCGTCCAGCATCATAGACACCTGAGACTGTTAAAAAGGTGACGCCTTTTAGAGACAATTTTCTACCTCACCTCAAAACTTTAGGGCTAATTTAAATTTATTGAACTGATATGAATACAGCATTAACATAAACGTGTGTGTGTGTGTGTGTGTGTGTTGAAACAAATGTCCGTATGAGGTAAATTTTTTACACTTGAACTTAACAAAAGGCGTTCCTCAAATCTTCATCACTGTTATTCTACAATCACTTGTGATAATGTCTGTTTCTTTATTTCACTGTGCAATGGCCTTTTACACCAGAAAACTGAATCATTTGTACTTCTCACTCTCCTACACCAAACTCCATATTGAAAATCAGCATTTTTATCACGCAGGAATCTGAACTGTCTTCATATACTAAAGTAACGCATAGGAGCTTACTGATGGAGGCAGCAGTGGACCAATGACTCTTGTGTGCTGTCACTAGTTTTCTCTGTGAACTCTGGAGTGGGAAATGGCAGTTTACAAACCTGTTAAATGGCTTTCAAACATGTATAAATCAGTGAACATATTAAGATTACATAGAATTTGTGCTGGCAGCCATGTTTTCACTGATACTTTACATTTCACGCAGTTTGAACCATGTCTGCATCTTATACAACCACGTTCCAGAACACCTGAACTAGTTATTTTACAACTGTCACTGCAGGAGCTTGAACACTATCAAGGTTTGAGATTGGACTCAGTTTTTTTTTTCTCTTACTTTTCAGGTTGATCTTCATGAAGGTCTTCAAACAGTAGGTGTCATGTCTTAATTCTGGATGGCTGCCGTGTCCAACTCTTTTTCTTGGCTGCAGTGCCTCTGTGTTCATTTGAATTTGCTGAAACTGTCCAAGATAGGCATGTTCTTTTCATCTGTCAAATAGCTGCGGGTTGTACACGGTGCATTATCCACAGGTTGTGTTCTGTTTGTTACTGGTCGAAGTGACATTTTCTGCTTTTTTTTTTGGGTGGTCTGAATATGCAAAATGTTAATCTGGACCTTGTTTATCATTGTGGAACAGCTCAGTGAGTGATTTGGAAGAATGAGGGGCTTGACTGATGTGGGCCTTTAAAGTTCTTTGGCAGAATGCTCATCAGGGTGTTGAATGGGTTTTGTGTGATTTTATAGATTGAATAGTTGAGATGCTCCAAGAATAGGGTTCTGCTCAGCATTTCACATTGAAGTGGGATTGAGTAGGTTTGTCTTAAAGGGCTGGCATGCCAATTCCTAAAAATGCTTGATAAATTGCAATGCACTAACATTTTGTTTTTAGATGGACTGCCGTGTTGGCCTCCTTGTGTGGTTAGGTTTTGCATAGTAGGGAATGAACAATCCAAAACTTGTCTGGGGTCTTGATTGTGAAGGTCATTGTTGTCTTCAGAACTTGGTTGTTGGTCACTGACTTGCTAGTCCGGTTGACCACATTTAAAAAAAAAAAATTAAATTAACTGACAATTTCCACATTTGTCCACTTCCTGGTGGATAAAAGTGGTTCCAGCATGGTTCTAACAGTAAGTGCCTTCTGTGAGAGTTATTTTTTTTTTTTGACAAAACGACCGACATTTGGCACATGCTCACCTCGACAAAAGATGGAGCGTTGAAATGTTTGGCAGGGCTTCTGGGATGTTCATATGTATTTGTGAATTGCATTTTGTCTTTCAAGTTATTACATTGCCTATTCAAATAAACAAAGTGCATTACACAAGTAAGACGGCAGCTCACCCCGTCAAGGTCCTGCACTCTGAACACTTAACGAGGGGGTCTAATGCATGGGGGGGGGGGGGGGGGGGGGGGGAATATTTGGATGAATTGCAGGCGGGTCACGGTTGAAATAAATAAATAATACGTAAGTTTACATGGACTAGATCTGAAATGAGGCAGAAATTAGTTAACCTGGAGGATCTGAGCAGCTGCTGTGTTCCATATGTTTAGCAGACTGCTACTACGATGATCAGGTGCGGGTAACAATTGTTGAAAAAAAACATTGCTGTGGGTAAATTATTGATAGTTAGCAGCAGGGATGTTGAATAAACATTTTAAATTTGCAAAAGTCTCTTATCACTGCATTGATGATCAATATTGGACATTGCAGCCATGTTTTTGTGCCTAAAATTAAGTAGTACAGTGTAGAATATTTTCCACCCTCCACATTGCTGCTGCAAACGTTTAGTGCCGTGCATTTTCTTGGTCACTGTGCCATTGCTGTTTTTCTGTCTGCTGTGCTGATCTGTCTTATTTATCTAGGCCACTGTGATTTTCCTCACTTTAAAACAAATGTGTCTCCTAGAAGAAAACAAACTTGAATTTGTGTAGCACCTTTCAAAAAAGAAAAAAAGGCGGGGCTCTTTAAAGTACACAAACAGTGCATACCACTCTAAATAACAATTCAACTTGAGTTTTGAGGGATGGAACCAATTTTGCTCAAAACTCTGAACCACCGCTATGGCATCAGGTCAAAAGTTACTGCAGCAAATCTTACTGCACGTGTGCAGTTAAATGTACGCCCGCACATTACACAACGTGAAGCTTGGTGTTCAGATAATATTATGGTTGGCGGCAGGAGTAGCTTGGCAAACTGTCGGTGAAGAACAGGAAAGGCATGTAGAGATTGGGGAGGGCATCCATCGGTGGGCCCTGACTGGATGTGAGAAGACCTGCCACACTTGACCAGGTAAGCTACCTGAGGATTTTTGTCATTTGTTGACCTGTTTTCTTGTGACTTTTCAAATTCTACACTTGCAGATTTCTGCATCAGAGGACTCCTTGGACACCACAAACTGACCCGTCCTGGATGGCTGTGGTGAGGACCATCTTTCAGATGCTACTCACTTTTGTTTCATCTAGATTTACTCTATACTAGAGCTGCAACTAACGATTATTTTCATAATCGATTAATCTGTCGATTATTTTCTCGACTAATCGTTTGGTCCATAAAATATCAGAAAACCTTAAATGTTGATCGGTGTTCATCAAACCTGGAAATGATGATGTTCTCAAATGTCTTGTTTTGTCCACAAACCAAAATGATTCACTTTTAATGGTTTCTTTGTTATCCAGAGCAAAGAAATTAAGAAAATATTCATATTTAAGAAGCTTAAACAATCAAATCGTTTTAATCATGAAAAAAACTTCAAACCAATTATCAAAATAGTTGTTGATTAATTTAATAATTGATTAATTGTTTCAGCTCTACTCTATACCAAATGTGATAACTTTTTTTTCAGATGGTGGACCTTAAGGACCAGAGCCTACCAAACTCAACACATGCCTCAATGGCTGCTATGTCACTCTGCCCAACCCAGAACCCCCTGCTCCTACTGACCCACACATCACAAAGCACTGTACTTGCACATGATGCAGCACAACACTAGTATAGATACTGCTACCTTCAGCCTGTAATGATTTACTAAACCTGTATTAATTGCCCTGTCTATATCAAGTAAAAATATTTTTCTTGATGGTTGACTGGTATGTTTTTTTTCATGGAGGTATCTCTTAAACTTATTTAAATGTGTATATACATATCAAGGGTTTTGTTTGAATATTTTATTAGTACATTCAGTAGAGTTTGCAAAACAATCAGTATAATACTTCTATTATACTGATTGGGGATAGAGTGGAAATGTAATTTGGACCTTCAAACTATTTGGGTTGAAAATTAGTTCTATTGAGGAATGTCTGCAGGCCTTCTTTAATCATCCGAGTCAAATTGTATATATCCTCGATTCCTGGCTCGTTGAAGCCCAAACCCCACCTTTTACATACGGCCAAAGCAGTCTACAAGCAAACAGTTTCTACTGCTTCCATAAAGCAGATCAGACTTAATTAACTAAAACTGTGAAATGAAATTACTTTTGTGTACTTTGGTCCTCTGGCCTTGCTCACAGTATTTTTCTCAAAAGAGTAATTTTACTTCAGTTATTGAGCTTAAGCTGAGGTTAATTGAGATCAAGGGCGTAGTAATGCCGTCTTAAAGCAAAAACAATGGGAGCTGGATTTCAAAGTTAGGACAACATGGAGACGGTGTAGGACCAGCATTTTGTTGGATACTGCCCCATGTCTTATGAAAGTGGCAGCGCCTGGTTGTCTTAGACATTTTACCGCCATCCTCATCTTTACAATTTGCTTTGTGTGTGAATACTTGTTTTTGTTATTACTTGATGTTTTTTGTCAGACACTGACTTTGTCAGGACCAGGACTTCAGCCTAGTTGAACTCAGGTAAAGTCTTAATTTCTGAGACAATATTGGGATGAGCTGTTAACTGGTTGTACTTCAGATTAGCACGTCTCAGTTAGGCTGTCCAAATGAATATGTTTATGTAGTGTCCTATAGGTCTGTGTGTGTGCTCATTCGTTGATTAAAAGTGTTATTTATGAGGAGTGCTGAGTATTGGAATTCTATATTGTACACCTCCTTTCTCTCTCACACACACACACAGGTTTGACCATCTGTTTTGCATTGACATCCGTTCATTTGGACAGCCTAAATGAAACATTATCCCTAAGCATTAACCATAACCAGTTAATGCCTAACCTTTAACTGCACCACAATTCAAATATTTTCCTTATTTGGAACAGGTTTTGGTATCCATGAAGACCACTGGTCCTGACATGGTCAGTGTTTTTGCCAGAAAATGTCCCAAAGAGGTAGCAAATACAGGTATATACACACGGTTACGTTGCATTAAATTTTGAGTGCCTTCACATCTCATTTCCAGTGATGTTTTTATTAAAAGATAAATTGTATAGGGCTCTGGGTAAAAAGAATATATTAATTCAGCTGTTGCTTAATTGCATCAGGGATTTAGGGGCACTCTTATGTCCAATTTGCTTGTACAATTCTCTGCAACAGCTCTAGGCTTGTTCCTAATCTGCAAACCAAGCAAGTTTATTTTGTTCCCCCTATAAACACACAGGATTTATATTGGGATTTAATAAATTGATGTTCCGTCACTCCAACACTTCTGAATTCAATTTAGCATACTTTGCTGTTTCTCTATCGCATGCCTTCCTCTTCCTCTGTTCCCTGTGTATGTGTGTGTGTCCTCGGTAACACAAACACATTTACAAACACATACTTGGCTATTCATTGTAGTCACTTGCGGGAGATTTGATGTGACATAACACTTTTTATTAATTACACTGTATCACGACGTTCAGAGAGAAATCATATCACCATCAGGATTCACTACGACCATTTCCACCAGCTGACTGTACAAGTTCCCCCCGTGTGTGTTTGTGTGTGTGTGTGTGATATGTGGGTTTTCATTAGCAAAGCACATGGGTGGCATTAATTGTTGTTTCTGCTTACAAAGAAAAGCATTAGCTGCACCAGTCAGAATGTTTCCAGCTTTTAATTACTCTGTGTGCTTTGCAATACACCCGTTCCTTACATTTTGAAGAACATTTTTGGCATAAAAACAACATTACAACATACCTTTCATACAGAAATCTAACATTGTTTTTCTTATGTCCTGTTTGAAGTCTCTTACAAATCCAAAACCACCAAAAAACATCAAAAACCTTCCTTTTATCTGCAAATCCCTCCTAACACAGAGACAAATAGCACAGAATAATAATAATTAATTAATAAAAAGATATTAAAAAACAGACGTACTGCAAATAGGCAAAATCTGTGTCTTTTTCTTTTTTTTCCCAGTAGCAGTTTTTGTGACATTAAATTCTCCAGGGGCACCAGAAGCACAAAGGTAATCTTAAAAGTAACCCTAATGATATTTTAGCTGTATTTCAACTCAAACTGTGATGTTATGGTTGTGAGAAAGAGATGGAGGGGAATGGATATATCATGGATAAGTCATGATATTCATGTCATGATTTGTATATAGTATATCATAGAATAGTGATTCTATTTGCACTCACTGAGTCACATAGTTTAGTTCAAACTCAACCCAACGTTCATTTTAAAGCGAGTAAAACAACTCTTGTATTGCTGATATACTCATGTGAAACTCAGGTTTTTGTTGTTTTTTTTAAAAAAAAAGGGGTTTGGAATCATAAATAAAGCAGCTGAATGATTCCATAAATGTTAGCTGCCATAATACCAGCCTCAGTCCTACATAAATAGGTAAAGTCATTTATGATGAATTGGTAAATGGTCACAACAAATCGATTCCTAGAACTTATTTATTTGAACTATACAGTTTGGCTATAGAGCCTGAACTCAGGCTATAGATCCCTCCAAACTCACACGAGCATCAACCTGCTTTACAGACAAACACACACACACACACACATGCACACACCGCCGAGAGAATGAGCAAACATCACTCTGTGTCCCGGAGGCTGATGTATGTTATTTTGTGTACTTGAGAGAATCCCATGCAGCTTCCCCAATTCTCTGCCCTCCATTTCCAAGACAAAAGAAGAAAACAGTAGAACTTAGATATTGACACAGTCTCGGACACAGCAGTTAGCGATGCTTTTGATTTCCTCCAGCAGCTTATTCACATTTGTACATGTATTTTTCTCCATTCCAGTCGCTGTTATCTCATTTTACAAAAAGAAAGTAGCACTTCTAGACACCAAAGTTTAAGACTATCACGTACAGTATAGGCAGCATAGAAGAGGAAAGTTGGCTGAAAAGTCTATTTTACAGTAGGTCACTTGAATAAGAGAGAAAGAGAGAGAAGTCAGTGATTGTCGGTCCCTCATTTTCTGAGGTGTCCGTTCATACAGCAGTTGTTTTTTCCTAATTGTTTCCCCCTTTGTTGGAGCCATGTCTTTGATGTGAGGCATTGATGCAGCTGATCTTCGGTTCACAGAGTACTCCAGCATTGTGCTGACAAGGCTTCATCCTCACAAACATCCCTCTCCCAGCCTCTTCCTATAGCTGTAAAAACTTAACTGCCATTTGACTGGACATGGTTCATTTTTCTTTTTCTTGTTTTTGTTTGTTTGTTTGTTTGTTTTTTTAGAAAAAGGGAAACAGCAGGTACTCTATTCTTTTGACATCAGATGCGTTCGGTCTGTGTTTCTTTCTCACAGTTTTTTCCAGCTTACACACAGGCCCTCACACACCCTGTTCTCTGTTATTGCACAGAGAATACTGTGTGGCAAGAATTTGAGTGTGCTCACTCAGTGCAATCTCTACATGTCTATACAGCAGGGATGGATTAGCCTACATTGTCAATGCTGCAGCCACTAACCCTGCATTCATTCCATGCATTCCAGCAGGTGATAATGGTTTTTGCAATGTGTCAAACTATGTCTACAAATGTAACAGACTGCTCAAACATCCATCCCTGTTGTACAGCGGACTATATTTGAGGACGCGCTAATAGGCAGCTTCACGTCTTAAACAACTATATATATATATATATACTATATATAAATACTGAAAATTATCTTACACATTTGCAAAACATAATTAATTAGACCAGTGTTCAATTTCAGCTTGCAAAAGGCAACCTTAGATATAGAAAGAAATACAAGTACAAAATGATTATCAATTTACAAATAATAATAATAATATCAATATAAATCAATCAAATCAACATTTTTTTAAATTCACAAACACCAATACCTTCAAATGCTTTCGTCATGAATAAATAAACTGAACAAACACCAGGTTAATGTTGCACAGCTTTTGGGGAAACCGCAGTGATTGTGACCTCTTCAAACATCTAAAAGGGGTAAAATATGCCAAAGTAAGATGCAAAAACAAACATTAAATGTAATCATTTGCACGAACATGAGCTGTTGTATATACAGAGTGTGTGTGAACATGTCACCAGATATGTGAGCTGTGAGGAATGCAAGTGAAGTGGTTCCCCATCATGGGGATGTGTGGTGCATTATTGAATTTATTTTCAGTGTAAGCGTTTGGTAGACTGCCAGTAAAATGTCTGTGTGTGTGTGTGTGTACTTGTTGTGTACCTCTTAAAGACCTTTTCTGCCATATAAACACTGACCTTTAAGGATACTCCCGCACTCTGAACCTTCAAGAGTACCTTTACTATTTTAATATGTATGTAATATCAGACACAAAAAGTAGTCTAGTAGTGTGCAAGAGTCTCCTTGCTACGTTTTCTTCTTTACACACCTGTGGACGTGTTAAGATTACAGAAAGATTACTGTCTATAAACACTGACCTTGAGGACCAGTGGCCTCAACCTGGTCCGAGTAAGGAAGAACCTAATTTCTGAGGAACTTAAGGTTTGAATTGTGGTTAGGTTAAGGTTAGGATAAATCATTAAGGGCAGCTGAACAAATGTCTCTTTCTTCTGTGTGTGTGTGTGTGTGTGTGTGTGTGTGTGTGTGTGTGTGTGTGAGGGCAGCCATAGGAATGTGATGGGAGCATGAAGTCGAAGTTGTGGCTTACAGAACATCTGCGGGCCACAGTGATGATGGATGTTCACTCTCACTTTCTCCCCGAGGACATTCACACCTCCTCTCCTTTCCTCCTCACTCTCTTTGCTCCACTACCTTCCCATTTCTTCTTGTTCTCTCTTTCTCTGTTGATCCATTCCTAGCTTTACACTACCATCTCCATCTCTTTTTTGGCCCTACACAAATATGCATTATTACCCCTCCCCTCCATCTCTCCTCAATGGTTTTTCTGTTTTCTTCTCCTTCACCTCTCCTTTCCACTTCTCTCCATCTCTCCTTCTCAGCCATAAAACAATAAGTCTTGAATGTCTGTGAGGAGACTGTGCTAATGGGGCCCATTAGGCTGTAATGAAATATACATTACACCATTACAGAGGACGGGGGCCTGGCTAAAGCACTGCACCGCTCAAATAATAAAACATGCACAATTCAATTTCCTTCTTGGCCCGTTTTGAGTGTCTTTCAGTGTGTGTGAGTGTGGAGATGGAGGGGTGACGGGATAAGGTATACAACATGTGTGTGTTTGTGTGTGTGTGCGCGTGTGTGTGTGCATCTCCGAGATGTGGTTTTCAAGGATGTCTGAGTGCTGAAAGCCTTGATGATTTAATATGGGTTGACCAAATGAACCACACCTTCTACAGCACCACCACCCACACATCTGACAGTGATCTGACCACTCAAAACCCAGCCTCCCTAAGCAACTTTTAAACCCCCCCCCCCCCCCCCCCCCCCAAGCCCCACCCCCACCACCCTCCATCAACACCAATTCCTCGCAATCGTCGGACAGCTGTGGACAAATGAATCAATTGACCTCCGACACCAGTGCTTGACATCACACGTGAAGCATCTGTCACTTTGCTGGGGGCTGGGTGGTTGATCATCGCGTTACCCTGCATGGACTGTGTGACAGTACAGTACATGTACAGTCCAGGCCTGAACAAAAGTCCAACGTAACACAAATAAAAAAAATAAAAAAGAGTCCTGTATGCAGATGTGAGTACATTATATCCATAAAGTCATTTATATCAATCTGTTGCATGACAACATATTGTAGATCAGATACATCAGCCTTTTTTACTTATCTTTTTTTTTTTTTGTATATTAGTCGTTCAGTTACAGTGTAGTAGAAAACCTCAGCCTTCTTCCTGAATCGCAGAAAACCAGATTTGGTTTACTTTCCACTTTTTTTTTTGGTAATTTTTTCTGTTATTGTTAATCCACCATTTGCTAATCTGTGTGTTAATTATGTTGTTGTTTCCACAAGTCATATTGGATGAATTCATATAATACTGTTGTACAGTTTCGAGAGACAGACAGACAGAAAGAGAGGACAAATACACAGACAGGGTGAGTGGAGAAACACAGTGTCCTTGTGGCTCAAAATCTCACAGAGCCATTTCCTCCGAAAGGTCACGCAGCCTCATATTTACACACTTCTGCAAATCCTCCCCACGTCATGACTCCTTTAAAATTGCCGGATGTTTCAAACGAGTCCCATTGTCCGACAGGCAGCGATAGAGAAGTCAGGCAATTTAAAGTCCTGTTAATCGGGTATCATCAATTTAGCCCCAGTCAGTTTAAAGCATTTGAAAAGAATTGAGAAGCTTTTGTTCCTCCAAAGTTAAATTACTCTTCAGGAAGGACAGAGGGAGAGGGTACGGATGCACAAAGGACAGAAAATTGGTAGGGAGGAAAAGAGACGATTGGGGCTCGGTAGAGGAACCTTTTGATTGCCTTGAAGAGTTTGATAATAGCTTTACATCCTGTACAGCGGCACCTTGCAGACGCTGACACCATATTCAGAGGTGTCACTGTCGCCTCAAATGCACATATACACTTGGATACAGTAACCATCCTTACACAGACCTCTCACACCTCTCTCTCTCTCTCTCTCTCTCTCCCTCACATACACACACACACAACTCTCTCCCGTCCACCTCCTTTGTTCAGCCCAGTATATCCAAGTATACAGGTGAAGCCTTGGCCAGATTAAGGAGCAGACAGTGGATTTCTTTGATGTTGAGTCTCATGTGTGGCTCTCTCTGCCAGCAGCCCAGCATCAGGTCATACACTTCTTTAGGACAGGTCCTGGGGCGTTGCAGCACTCTGCCCTGGGTTATACACTCTATCACCTACAGAGAAAGAAACACAGGGAAACAAATAAAATACCTTAAGTTTAATGTGAATGGGTGTTGATATCCAAAACTTGTAAAGTTCAGTGAATATGATTTGTTTGGTGAAGTTGTTTGACCTTGCTGCACTGGCATACAGAGAAAATGTTAGTAAATATGAGTTTATTATTTATGGCTTTGGTGAAGTTACACTATACTAGACAAGTCAGTTGGACAAATGGTGCAATTTCTCAATAACTTTCCCAAAAAGTTCCCACTTATAGAGTTACCTCAGTTCAATTATTTTACTGTTTCTGCACACATAATACCTTCTTTTTTGTATTGATTAGAAAAACGGAGCTTAAAATATGCTTCAGGATGAAGAATTGTGGATAAAGAAGATGAAATTGAACTGCTATATGCAGAGGAAGGCAATACAGGGAGCATGCAGTACATCATCTCTAAGCAGTGGTGGGAGAGCAACATAAATACACCATTATGTTCCTGTAATGTAATGAAGCTTTTAATTATTTCAGTGAACATTAAATGCATTATTCTGTGTGTGGAATGAATTCACCTCTATCCTCCCAATTATAATACAACCATTAAAAATGTAACGCCAGATTATCATTAAAAATAATAATTAAAAATCTAATCTGTATGGGTCTTATCTATTTTCAAAAACCAAGCCGTTGCCAAGCTCTTGTAAATCTGTGATGGGGAAACAGAGTAGGTATATCGTGGATATCTAATACTAAAACAAAAGTCTATATCCTGTGTCAAAGATATCACAGCACCTCATTCAGGTCAGAGGGTGAGTGAACTGTGAATCTGCAGAAATGTAATAGGGTGAAAGGTTCATTTCAAATGTAAACCGCATTAGTCCAATCAAAAGGGGACTTTTGAATTGGTAGCAAAGCTGTAACCAGAGTTGGGGTCAGAAGGAAGGTTCATGTGGTTAAGGCTAAGGGTAAGGTTGAAGGGTTGAAAGGCCCTGATACAGCTGTGTTTTCCGGAAACTGTGTCATGAGCCACAATGTAACAGAGGGGAGTTCTGTAAAGACTTATTTATTATTAAAAGCTATAGACCGTTGTGCAAGTATGGGTATTTTTGCTGTAATGTGAGTGTTATATAGGATCAGTGAATCATTTAGTCAACTGACAGAATGTGAAACAATTTTATATTTTTCCCCATTAAGTTTATCACATATAATCTCTTGCAGTGTTCCAGCTCTTATGATGTACAATGAAAATACCAGACTACAGATATACTTGATTTTTGGTGTACTGACTTTGAAAGCTTTAGTTGAAGACTTCAATTTAATGTTTTTTATTCATTAAATAAATGGAAATCCTTATTTAGTGCCATCGCTCTATATGACTAAATAACCTTGTCTCCTTAACAAAATGCATGTACACAACTAGTACACAAAATCATACAAAATCATGTTTTGAAAGGAACCCATTCTTGAAAAAAATAATTATTTACACATATAAAGACAAGCATATCAACACAGTTGTGTTTTGTAGTGCTTTTGCTGTTATGAGGAAGTTAATGTGATAGTAACAGGATGTCAATAAAAACACACAACTGGCACAACATTTCTCTGACTATGGTCTTGTGCTCGACCTATGTCTCCCTGACTTTGTTACACACCAACAACAATGGCATGTCACAAAGGTGAATGTAAAAAAACCAAAAAACAAACATAAATGTAATCCGATGATGCAGTGTGGGAATGTAAGCGTTGGCATCCTGAAGACATCTCGTTGCAGCAGTGCCATGCCTACCACAAAATTCAGTGTGATCCAAAACAGAGGCATGTTTTATGAGACTCTTTGAAAAACATGGATTCAAACACATTTCCATTTGAAACAAAAGAAACATCTGCTCCTGCACCAGAGCTGCACAGCTGCACAGAGGAAAACGCGGCAAAACCTGCTCCCAGCTCTCTGTCTTACTTTACAATTAATTCATGTTCACATGATAAACAACTTGCTGAATTTCCGAGCCTCACTCTAGCTGACTCAGGCCAAATGATTCATGAAAAGATACCCATGAGAAACCTGCACACATAGATGATCAAATATTTAGTTTAGCTGCAAAAATGTTACTATACCTTGAGGCTACAACATCGTGTATGCCGTTACTTATTAGGCTGAAGTTCCTAACATTCACATAAAGTTGTTGCTCTCTACTTTTGGCTACATTACTTTGTCATTGAGATGGATCAGATATCTCCACGAGGTTTACAACTGTCGAGATATCGCAACTTCATCTCGACAAGTGGGTTCATAGGTGGCAAAGAGGTAGCATGAGTGACTTTGTTCTGTACCTCATTATTGGAGAGCTGATACCAAGGCTGTTTTCCGTAGGTGAAGATCTCCCAGAGAACAACCCCGAGACTCCAAACATCACTTTCTGTGGTGAACTTTCTGTACATGATGCTTTCAGGCGGCATCCAACGGATCGGTAGCATGGTGTGACCTCCGACCTTTTGAACACACACATGCGTAGCACAGGGAGAAAGAGAGAGAGAGTAAAGTCAGTCAGGAGTCAGGAGTTGAGTAAATAGAGGAATTACTAAAGATTTAGGGAACAAAACATGTATGCTCTATACTCTATTAAATAATGGGCATGCAGCTTTTCATATTTCATTCATTTTAAAACAACACTGTAAAAGTTTTGCTTGTGGAGTTTAAAGCTGCTGTCAGTGACATTTGTTACATGTTCTGAATCGATTCTCAAATGTCCAAATTCCGATTTTAAAGAACGTAAAATAGGCGGTACGAAAAGGCGGAACTCCGAAGTGCGTCGTACGTCACTATAACTGCGCACTCTATCATCGACGACTGGAGGCTAATGTCACATGTGCTCCAAAACGACCAAGAGCAATGAATGAGAACCACACGGGTGCTAATGTTGCTGAGCTGTTCAACATATTGCGCCTAAAAGCATCTGATGCAACAAATCTGATGTGCATCCTGTCATTATTTAATTACTCATTATTCCTTCTTATTCGTGTTTGAATAACACGAATAAGCTAGGATATGCTCTGCTTTCTCTTGTTTGTCCCACAGCACTTTATCCAATCTGAAGCCAAAACCCCACAAATGGACTGTATGAGGTTTGTCTCTTTGTCAGTGAATAAATGCCTCCCATCTCACCAAATGCATTTATGCAGTAATGTAGGGAGAAGGGTGCGGGATATTGATACTGTGGGCAGCAATGGCTTAAAAAAAAGTTATTCAAAAGTTACTGAAAACATGACATCACTGGCAGCAGTATCCAGCGGAATGTGCCATGTATTTGACTGTGCCACATCTCACTCCTGAAATATGCCATTAAGCTCTGAACACCTAATTAGCATGCCACTGATTGCAGTCTGTGATTAGCCTCCTGATTATCAATCCCAATTCAGTGTTGTAAAATGTGTGCGTGTGTGAGTCAGCACTGGCACTAATGCATGGGGACATTTCTGAAAATATCCAATTGCAGAAAGCAGTTCATGAAATCAATTTACCCGTCATTACGTAGACGGCGAATGAAGCAAACGCAGTTGCTCCATCCAATGAGAAATACTCATTAAATCAACTAGACATATTCAACATTTGAAGAAATGTAGAGTTTTCTGCCTCAATTTAAAACTTAGTTTTATACATTTGAGCAAGCATGTTTGTCTGCAGGGCAAGAATTTTAATGAATGAAAAAAAAAAAAAGACAAGGTTTAAGGGGGTAAATATTTAAAGTAGATTTTTCAAACCTAACATGTTTAAAATACAGCTGGGTGAAATGAAATCTATCCCCTTGTGTTGATGCTATTCCCCTCTATATTGAACCTCCCCTCTCCCTTTTATTTCCGCTCCTCACATGAATCTAACCAACCGATCCACACTCCACTATTCCACACAGACAGCACAATCTATTTTCTGAGGTTTATGTCTGTTATTAATGGCTTGGTACCCACACTTGGCCTATTTCTATGTTAGTCAGTTGGTTATTTAATGGAGTAATAAAAAGTGCACGGTCAGATAGCCATCAGGTTCACTGTTATGTTGGGAGAAACATATTTGCCGTCGCTTCTGCAGCTCGCGCTCATTTCATTCATAACCAGGCCCTCGGTTTTCTCTCTCTGTAATGCCTTGTCTCTCTCCTTGTTTATCTGTTTCATTTATATTTCCCTCGTTTTCTTTTGAATGCAAATGTGCTCACATAGATAAGTTCTGCTTCCCATTTTTTATTTTTAAATGCACAGACAGATAGACAGACACTTTCTGGCAACATTTATTCGCTCATGTGCCTTAATTTGCACATACGCATTAGTCGTTGTTTTATTCATCATGGTTGATCATTTCTCCTGATGGTCCAAAATATTAATCTTAACTTTGCCTCATTGTGCGTTGCCTTGATGCAGTGCATGTCAGGTGGGGGAAAGAAAAAGCCAGTGCTTCTGAGAAGGTTGATTTATAAGAAACTAGAAGAGGGAATGAAGGAGGAGGAATGGGAATCTTTGCATTGCACATTTCTGTTGGAGAGGAGGGGCATCAAAATGTAAGAAAGTCACATTTACAGCAGAGCAGTCCCACTGATGGTGCATCTCTTTGCACCATGCGTCTTTCCTGTCAGAAGCTTCGTCATCAGCCTTCGTCTCCTTTGCTTTCCTTGTCTACCTCTCTCTCTCACTCACACACACACACACACACACATTCTTTTTCACGACGCACATACTGTTTCACCCTCTCCGCGTTACAAATAAGTACAATTACAGCGAAACCACTCCCTGTACATTTCAGGAAAGCCTTAAAAAGCCAGGAGAAATAAAGCAGATGCAGGCAGTGGGCTCCCTGTAGTGACCCCCTGGAAATTGTAGTTTCCATAGCGACTAGACTGGTTAAAAGACAACATTATGGGATGTGATGTAGGAGGGACTTGTGTTACTAATCCTATCTACTCTACTGTTATCGCGACATGGGAAGTCTACCTTAATTGCCCTCTGTGTTGCCATGGAAACAAAACTCTTTTCATACATTATAGTGTGTGTGTGTGTGTGCGTGTCTCATTTGAGCCTCACCAGCCTAAACAAGGCGTTACCCCTTACCATAACCTTGACCTCACCGCAATTCAAATCTTAGCGTCATAAACTTAACCAGTACCTCAGAAATAAGGTTCTTCCTCATTAGGACCAGGTTTTGGTCTCTATGAGGGCTACTGGTCCGGTTCATGCCAGAATAAGTACCAAAGATACAAGCACACTCTCACACATACAGGGGCCAAATGAAATTGTTTAGCTCAATTTCAGCTTTTTTTTCTGTCAGAAACATAAAACAGTTCAAATGCAGGCATCTAATTTACTTTCATCCCACACCTTTGGGCAGGAAATCCATTTATGGAGAAAATAAATATGTGTGCTGTATATGTGCCATCCTCCTCCTCAACTTCAACTGGATGTTGGGCCCCACCCACATAGCCACATAATCCAAGGCGTTGAATCATATCATCCTTGTTTGTCTGCTGAAGGTGTGGACGACTAAAAAACGTTCCTTCAGGTCCACCACAGTGGAAACAGAAGGCAACTGCACAGTAACACAATTAAAGATCAAGATCCACATTTCAAAACACGTGTGTCACGAAAGACAATTGGTCTGTGACACAACAAAGATGAGCGCAAGTCAGGAAGGACAGACTATGGCTTAGTTCATACTTTCCAGGTCCAAGTGTCCACAGTTCTGAGCATGCATGAAGACAATCCGCCTCCTTAGCTGATGTCCACTAATCTACAGGTTTTTTTTTTTTACACTGATCAGTGCCCACACACTGATTCATTTGTAGCCATCATCACAGTATTAACACTGATTGTCATATTTTCGGATTTCACGTTACAGCAGTCTAAGGCGAGCTTTGCCAGTCCCTTTCTGTCTCTGTCTGTGAAACATGTTGACAACAGGAAACATCTGTACACTTAGCTTCTTTAAAAACATTATTTTGTTCTTGTGAAGAGACATGACATCAGTGTGTATTTGAGTTAAGGGCACACAAAACCATAACTGATCTCATGTGGTCACAGGAAAACCATCCAGGACACATTTTAATGTCAGGTGTAAACAGTCGTGCTTAGAGCTAAATCTACATGTGATTCACTGAGAATGGATATTAATACTAGATCTGAGCGGGGCCTCCTCCTCCTCCTTCTTCTTTTTCTTCTTCCTCCACACAGGGAATTGAATGACGTCACCACAGCCCCCTCGTCCCTACGCCCCTGCTTCTATTTTCTTCTACAAATGCATACACACATATAGGCACCGGGGAAGGTGGTGGAGGTGTGGGGGAGCTCTGATTCCTGTATGACTCATCTTTGCTCCTGTCTGACGCAAGAGCATGACTGAGTCCCTACACAGTATACTCCCCACAGTCTCACACACACACACTGTATTTTGCCTCCCACCACTCTGTACTCCTCCCCTGCTTGGCGGTTTCACTGCTGTCAGTCTGTGCTTGTGTGTTCCTGTGTTTATTTTCTTACTAATTATCTTGTGCGATGTCTTCTCCACTGGCTGCCTCCTCTCCAACCTCGGCAGGTGTATTCCTCCCCTTTATCACTCTATTACTGATTCTCTCTTTTTGTGTATTTATCAGCGTCTTCTTTTCTGTCTCCCTGGCCTTCCTCTCCTACCTCCACCCTCTCTTTCTCTTTTCTCCCCTTCATATTTGCCATCTTTGACTCCCACACTCCCATCTCTCTTTTCCACCTCTCTCTCTTTCTCTCACACTGCTTTTAGACTACTAAATAGAAGTTCACTGATTACTTTTTCCTGAGAAACATTAGATACATCTACGAGCCTCACCACCACTGCCTTCGCCCGTTTCTATGACTACAGCCTCGGCGCTTAGCCTTTGTTGAGGAGAGGTGAAAGGAGGGAGGAGGAGGAGGGAGACTGCTGTGTGTCGTCACACAAATAGATAGTATAAAAAAGGCTTTTTTTTGTTGCATGTTTAATGGGACACCATATAATATTTGTTTTTAGAAATGAATCACATCAATCACACAAAGAGACCATGTGCTTAACTATACTCTATTGCATGACATCCCTTTCCAACTCCATAGTGATGTCCTGATGATTCATTTCAATGCTAGGATCTTTTTTTATAAGTCCAACCTTGTCTAAACGGGCTCTACCACACTTTCATAATATGGCATTTTGTTCATAGAACATAAAATAAGTGTTTTTTTTTTTCCATTGTACAGCTGCAGCTGTGCAGCACACACACACACACACGCTGGCCAATCTGTCATAGTCAGACTGACCAGTGATAGCAGTGGGAGGATCCGTTGGTGGCCTATTAAAAACACCCATAAATTCTTAACTATCCTCGATCAGCAAACATTCAGCCCTCAGCAGGCAGTCAGACCCACACGGTCCCAAAATGCCTGGAGATAGGCTAATCTCCGGCATAATATTCCCACCGTGTTTGCTGAAAGTACATCCATGCTTTGCTGATTTAATGTGGACACGCACAGACTAAAAATACAGGATTATAGAATTTTGGATTGAGTAAATGATTTACTATCTAAAATTATGTAGAGGCTGTTTTACATAGAACACCAAATCTATTGATTGTAATTCACAATCTCGCATACCTCGTATTAAGGCTGATATGATTCGCAATATCAGAGGCGATGGTAATTTTTACATCATTATTCTCATTTTCATTCGAAAAACATATTTAAAATAGTTACTGTATGATTTGTGTGCAGATCTGTGAGAAACAAAGGTATTCTCTTCACTCTGTAGAATAAGGTGTGTATAGGTCAAGACGATAGTTCATCTAAAATCATATTTTGACACACATTTTGGCTTTAACAAACATTGCACCTCCTGCGATTTGAAAATTGCAGTAGCCCATGCAATTGTGATTTCGATAAAATTTCAAATGAATTGTTAAGCCCTTTCAACCACCATCTCTTTTCCAAGAGACTGATAAAATTCCAACTAATTTCCTGATTGTTGGTCGTTGAGAGAGCAACATGCATATCTGATGCAGCTTATAGTCTATTTCTGTGTTTTGTCTTTCTTTTTGTGAACTTAATTTCATTAACAAAACAAA
This sequence comes from Solea solea, assembly GCF_958295425.1. Classification (NCBI taxonomy): domain Eukaryota; kingdom Metazoa; phylum Chordata; class Actinopteri; order Pleuronectiformes; family Soleidae; genus Solea; species Solea solea. The sequence continues at coordinate 19,316,061 of NC_081141.1, forward strand.
GGTCAGTTAACATCCACCATAATGGCTTAACTCACATGTATTATTTGGGGACCCAAGAAATATCCTTTGACTCATCTTTGGGCCCAGACAGTCTCTGGGAATGTCTGAATTAGTACATCACTCCTATAGATTCTTGTACTCTATCTGAAATTTGCTCAAAATTACGATTTTTTTTCCATTTAGTGAGTGGCTGCTCCTTGGTTTTCTCTTTCGGGCCTCCTTGCCTGAGTGTTCTGTCAGTGTCATTCATGTCAGTTTGTCACAGTGGATGGGAAAAAGGGGCTGGACAAATGGGCAGTCACTATCAATCAGTCTGAACGATTTATTAGAATTTGCCCTTTTGGAAAGGTGACAGATTACTGGGCAAAAGAAAAAAACACACTCAGCTGTCTCTTGTACCCCTGAGTTATCTTGACACTCACAGTAGAGCTGCTAAATGTTCCTGCACACACACACACACACACACACACACTTATCTCCAGGGGTACTTTAGAAAGAGCTGTTAAGAAAGGAAATGTGGCTACATTTCTAAAAATGACAGAAGTGTGTGTGTGTGTGTGTTATATTACACTTCCTGCAGTGTGAATAGAGTTACTGTGGATTAAGTTCCCTATTGTCAGTAAAAATACAGCATCTTCTTATAGAGTTTATAAATTGTAATAGCGATATGACTGTAAATATTGTTTTTAATATTTTGTGAAACTTTACACATCATTGTGTTGAATTTTCGTCTTGTAATTTTAACGAGGAGCTTTCATCAAGGAAAGCGTATTAAAATGTGTCTGGTCTTGTCATGCAGCTGTCTCATTAGCCTGGACTCTGGTGAACAACAGACTGCTCAACAACAGCGAATTATACTGTTAAATAAATAAGAAAGAGAAAAAAAAACCCCGAATGAAATATTGGCTTTCAGTGGCGGAAAATACTGCAATGATAAACGGCTCTAATATTACACTTGCTATGACCTAAAATCACCCAAGAAAGCATCCAGCGCGTTCTTCCTCTTGTGAGTTCACGCCGTTGCATCTAGTATAGACGCGGAAGAGTGTCTTTGTGTTCAACCAGACACTTTCACAGGTGTCCTGGACATGCACACGACCAACATGTTCACATTTCTAATGAATGTATCTGCTCTGTAATACCAGTACACACTTTTAATAGATTATACTAGTAATAATGACTATGTTAGGTAGTCAAAGTGGCAGTCACTGCAACTTATCAGCGCAGTAATTACAGTGCTACTGGATGGAAGAACACCCAAATTGGTCATTGTATTTATGTAGAGTATTATTACAAATACAGTGTATGTTTAAAATTGTACTTTGCAGTCATAGACCTGCAGTACCACAGCAAGGTTTCTTTGTGTATCTCTGTCAGTCATGCCCATGCAGGAGAGGAGCAGAGAACACACACACACATGCAACAGGGAAGGGGGGGGGGAGTCTGAAAGAAGGGCCAAAAAATATATCGACACATACACCTACCCTGTAGTAGTCCGTACTGTAGACATCTCTGGACATGCCGAAGTCCCCAATCTTTACCAGCAGGTTCTCACCCACCAGGCAGTTCCTATCAGAGAAACGGAAGAAAAAAGTATAATAATATCAGTATAATTAATATAAAACTGGCTTCAATAATAAAATAAAATTTGTCCTATATTTATGGATGTTCATGGATCCTTGACTTTATATTAAGATAGATGGCTTGTACATTTACAAATGATGTCTGAAAGACTGAACGAAAATAAATACTGTTAAAAATTAAGAAAGAGAATATGGATTTGATAGTGTTATTATGATGTATCTCTATTTTGTTGTTGTCACTTGTCTCTGTGTCCCTGTGATGGACTGGTCACCTGTCCAGGGTGTACCCCGCCTTCCGCCCAGCTGTCAGCTAGGATTGGCACCAGCGACGCCAAGAGGCAAAGCACGCAATTGCCTGAGAATCGATGATTATTTTTGATAGACAGCAACAGCACTTTTGTGAGGACCCACCTAAAATTAACAATATGCTTTGTACAGGAGACTGCAACAACACTATTGTTTGAAAACCCCTTAGTCCAATACAAGTAGTATTTGGTTCCAAGGCCTCCAAAGTCTCTTGACACCTCATCCCTGAATAAATGTTGTGTTCTAAACTCTCCATAGCGTAGTAACAGAGTACATGACAAACCTGGTGGCCAGATCGCGATGCACAAAGTGCTGTGATGCCAGGTAGACCATGCCGGACGCTATCTGCTGGGCAATGTGGAGCATCTGAGACTGGGTGAGCTCCACAGGTCTGGTGGTCTGGCCCTCTGCCATCAGAACTGCATCTGGACCGTGAGCCCTGGGAGACAAGTTAGTGAGCTGAGTCAGTCCTTTTAAGAAGAAACAAGTGCAACATTCTTATTTATTACTCATTAAACACTGGCTGCACAATGACAATAAAAGCTATTCTATTCTATTTTTCCCAAAAAATCAATATTGGATAGGAAACATCTATTGATCCTAACGTTTTCATGGTGGAAATGTTTCAAGATAACTGCTACTCCATATAAATTACCTCTTCATGTCATGAAGAGCCATAGAGCCTACCTGAGGAACTTGTTGAGGTCTCCATGTTTCATGTACTCAAAGACCATGATGAGTGGGTCGCTCTCCACGCAGACGCCATAGAATGTGACAATGTGTTCGTGTTGAAGGTTGGTCAGTAGTTCAGCCTCACGGTGGAAATCCTTCCTGGCATTTTCGCTGGCCTCTTTTAGCGTCTGCGCACACACAAAAAGTGACACTTTGAGAAAATGTCAAACGGAGAAACTCACACATTGTGCCACACGCAGTGTCGCCAACTAGTTCCAGCAACTCGACAGACACATTGTGAGGCATCACTGGCACTGGAGTGAGGACTGATTCCATGACAGAGCAGACTGATAGATGTATTTAATATTAATATGAACCATTACAAAAGACAACACTGTTGTACTGGTGGATCCCTCCATAACTTATGTTCAGAGAGATAGAGTAGCAGGAAATGAGAGTGATACGGGAAAAAAAATGATAGAGAATTCCTTTTGTGCTTTACATGAATAATTGATTGGCTTCCTACAGAGTAAGACATGGATATATGTTCGCTTAATACCTTGTGCATGTGAGTGTGTCTGTTTGCCTGTGTACTAACGATGCAGATCGAAGCTCCAGTTACAAATAAAGACCTAAATGACAAGGAGGAGTCACCAAGAAAGCTCAGCAAGAAGGAAGTGACCCGTGACCCTCCAGACAGACCACTGAGATGCCAGAAAATGAGACGCACACTTACATACATTTCCAGCCAATCATTTAAGGCGAAACAGAGCCTCGACCATGTACATTTCAAGCTGTAATCGGATACTGCATGATAATGACTGTGGATTATTACAGTATAGATGCTGTATAGACGATGTTCCGATCCCAGTTTGAAACGTGATATCAGATATGTATGGGAAGTATGGGATGACTTTCCATAGAGGAGGTTGCACATGCTTGGAGTTATAATGTCTTTCGTAAGGCCTTTCTGTTCGAAATGTGTGTGGGATAATGACTGTCCGAAGTATTTACAGTGCACCACACTTACAGAGGGTTTACAAATCGTTATTAATAGCTTAATATATAGCTGCTAAATCCTTATCTGATGATAATCAATTGCATTAACCAGTCTAGTGTTCCTTCCTTTGCATTTATGCTTACAACTGCCAGAAAACCAGACACAACCTGGCAACCCAGTTTTTATTTAGTATTTATCTGTTAGGTATTTGTAAATGCATTACCTGATGTATTAAAATTGCCACTGAAATTCTTAGGGGACAACAGGCAGACCACCTGACTGATGGTGGTCGGTTGAAGCTGAAACATTGAACTTGTCCTGTTTGTAAATAACTCACTGTGCCTCCGGTAAAAGAAAACCTGCGACACGAAATTTGATCAAAGAGAATGTTTTCCTTTCTCTGCAAAGACTTGCACTGCAACACCGAGCTCAATCAGGTAACTGCACAAAGATCTCTGTATTCAGCAAATCACATCGATGTTAAATTCATGAACAATACAATGGAGACTTCCCAGTGAGTCACAAACCTCTGTGAACGTAGAGACTGTGTAGCCTCTGAGGTCCGTGTTGCATTATTTCCCAAGCAGAAGGCCATATTTTTGCACTGTTAGTTATACAGTCCGCACACATTAACGTCCAGCCCGTGAGTGTGGTGATTTACGCTTTACGAGTGAGAAAGGCAACGTCATTGAAAGCGGAAGGTGTTCGTGATTGATGGCATGTAAGTGTGAAAGTGTGTATGGACGTGTATGCAAATGCATATATCTGCATTCATCTGCTGCTTATGTAAAAGTGTGCAGTGATCGATGGCTGCTCAGTGTGTAACATACAGTAATAGCAAAACTTGCTTCTGTATTATGGATGACCTGGTGATTGATGGCCGACTCTAAAACCAGGGCCATTAAGCTCTATTAGTGAGTGTAGGTTATTCTAATGTGTTGTGGAGAGAAGAACATGTTTCTATAGCATAAATGACAAAGTTTAACATATAGTACATAACATATAGAACATATGTCCAGTATGTACACGAGACACTGTACACACTGGGAGGATCTCAAAAGTCACATATATTATAAACTTAGCACAAAAATAAGGACATTTGTGTTTGGTTGATTACTTCTTTGTTGTAACAAGTCTTAAACTGTTGGAAAGCATTTGCAGGATGAGCAGCAGAGTTGAAAATGTGGGTTGCGGCCATGAAAAACTTCCCAAATCTTCTCTGCCAATGCCAAACAGCTTATTCTGCTATGGACTCTTGTTTGTTGTCATTTATTTGGATTGGATGATTGAAGTCTGAAGGAACAAGACATATTGGCATTTTAACAATGTATTCGTTGAACAAACAGGCGCCTCAGTAGCATGTGGAAGAACCATGCACAGCCACACCAGTCTGGCACCACCTCCTCCTCATGCTGGTCACGAGCTTGGTCAATTAGCCAGTCAGTGGTTGTGTTGTCACACCCAAGCTGATCCCACAAGTATTCAACGGGGTTAAGTTCAGGACTACAGGCACGTCATTCCATCATCTTGACTCCCAAATTCTGGAGGTAGTCTCTGATAAACCCAAGTGTTTTCATCTTGGAGGACAGAGTTTGGTCCAGACTGTGGTTGCACAATCTCATCTCGATATCTCTCTGCATTGAGATTGCCTCCAATGATGAAGAGAATTGTTTTTCCAGTGTGGGAGATGCCACACAAGAGACAACGGCAGAATAAGCTTTCCAACGGTATAAGATTTATTGCCAAGAAACATTGTTACAACAAAGAAATAATCGACCAAACACAAGCAGTCTACTGGGCACATATGTGTGCACCTTGCACCTCCCCATCTCCACAAAGTCTACACCCTCTCATCTGATCCATTGTTCTTCATCACTTCACCACCAGGTGACCACTGTCATCACCAGAGTAGGACTTAAGGGGATTTGGCTAAGAAGCAGAAAAACCTCAGCTTTGATTTCTCCTCTCCAGGCACCAATGACTTTTTAAGACCTTAAGCTTTATTCTGCTCAATCTAGAATAAATGTATTTCATTCACTAGCTGATTAATGTAGTATTGTGTTTCCCGTAACCTCAATAATGGGCTTTTACCTATTGAAAACATATTCAACAAGAATAAGAGTTAAAAAAAAAAAATTAAAAATAGCCCCCTTTAAGTCAGTTTGGGTGAATCAACCCCTTAAAGGTGAATCGTCGTCATTAATTATAAAAGCTGTTTTTTCTTTCATTCATGGGATGAAAAGACAACAGATGAGAAATGGTGAGTCATGCAAATGACAAGAAGAAAAGAGCAGGAGGAGCATATGGTGCACTCAGTGAGCAGGTAGTGCATTAGCCAATTGGAAAAAAAAAAAAGAGATGAATTGAGACTTAAATCAGTTACACGACACTAACGATTATGTGATTCATTGACACCATGAATCGGTGCATATGGTACAGTTTAGTGTAAGTTATGTGCTGATTAAATGATGCCTGCTTTGACGTACAGTCACCAACATTCAGCCTTGTCCTCAAACGAGGAACCCAGGATTTTCAGGTGCATATTTTATAGACCGAAGCTCAGCTGGCATAGAATTTTACTGAGGCAGTGAGACCTTTAGAGCTGAACTGGAGGGGAAACGGGAAGTGTAGGACGGGGAAACGAAGGTGGGAGTATTTTTGGAGGAGGAATGTGTCAAGATAAAGACAGTGACGGAGAGACTTAGGTCTTTTTCACACTAAAATGAGAGAAAGTACCCCAGATTTGTAAAACCGTAAACCCACCAAAAAAGCTATTAACACAATTCCTATTACCAATGATTGGTCTGTCTGGTGGTATTTTTTTTCCATCCCTGTGTTAGTCATGCATGAATTGTCTCCATATATAGAAATTAACTCTGAATGAAAGGTCTATGGGGAAATGAGCCGACTTGATTTATAATGTCAGTTAACATTTTCCTGAGGAATTAATGGACTAAATCGCTAGTGTCTGCTTCTGCTTCTTCAACAGAACATGATGTATGTTTTGTAAATTGTGTTCCCATTTAGAGGAAACTTGACAATGACGCACGGCACATATGAGTGGACACAAGTGTGATGAAAGCTAAGAACTAGGGCTGCTCGATAATGGGTAAATAATAATCACGATTATTTGGGTCTAAATTGACATCATGGTTATCTGAAACAAGTGGAATTTACTGTAACATAAACATGAAGTTTTTAATAGACCTTAAAATAACAATAAATTATTGTATATTGTATATATGTTCGCTGGGTAAGGGTGTTTAACCCAGGCATTCCACTGAATGATGAGGACAGGGACAGGAAATCAAGCACTATTACAACAAAACACAACAAAAGTGTCAGAATAAAAGGCCCTGTTTTGTAATAATCCTTTTGTTTTCGATCATTACATTACATTACATGTCATTTGGCAGAGGCTTTTATCCAAAGCGACTTACAATAAGTGCATTTAAACATTTGGGTACAAACAAGAGCTAGAAGTAAGTGCTTCAAGTAAGCCAAACTATAATGTGCTAGTCATAAGTGCGATTATTTTGGTTTGTTAATCGTTTGGGGCTGTCATTGTAATTGAAACACAAGTTATTAGTGGTTATTACGGTAATTTCACTTGCGCTGTTGCAGGAAACTGGCAAATCAGTGTCACCAAAGGGGAGAGTGGTGGAAAAAAACGTCTATACATAAGTTTCCATTTTTTGGCCTGTTTTTGAGACAAAAACTCAAAAAATGTTGTTTTAAATGTGTTACACTGTTCAAATTTAACACGCAAAATCTGGTGTTCACGTATAACTACAGTTTATTTTCTTCATTTAAAATCGTTAATACACCATTTTAACGTGCAGTAAATTGTAAATAACTGCCACATATTGAGAGTTATTCTGGGAAAATAGGCAAAAGCACTTACTAACAGGACATTGTCTGGTTAAAATAAGTCTTTTTAACCTCAAGTTTGAGGCTTAGGTGTGAAAGTGTTAATTGCACAGTTCTAGCTAGATCTGTGCAAGAAGTGCCTGGTTGTAGGTGACATGAATTTCCAGTTTGTACTCAAAAACTGTCATGGCGTCTGCCATATTGTAATTCTCAAGTCTTCATTCTATTTTGTAACCAGAGGACTACTTCCATTTTTATATGCTGTCCATTATTGTGTCATCAGGAATGTGCTGGAAACAAAACAAATTGAAAAAAATGTAAGGCTCGCTTCCAACATTCATGGATAATGGCTATGCTGGTGGTCGGAAGATGAATGTGCATCATACAGTTATGTTGGAAACTACACAGGAATTTGCATCGCTTGCATTCCCATAGTTGATTGACATGGGAGTGGATGCAGATTCTACAAATTTTATAAAATCAGTTTTATCCAGGTTGAAATGTGGGATTAGAGGCACAGAAGAAAGAGGAAGTATGGGGCAGAGGATTCCGAAGAAGGGGGGTGGTTTGGGGGCGTGGGGGGGGGGGGGGGGGGGGTTCTATCACAGGTCATGTATTGTTAATGAGAAGTTCTTCACCAATCAGATCCTGTTTCACCGCACACCAGCAGTGAGAGTGTGCTTGATGGAGAGATGGATGGATGGATAGATGTGATGGGATGATTGACCCCGGAAGTCAGTGGTTTCACTGTAATTTCACCTTTCACTTACAGGGAAAAAAGGCACTTGAAAGAAGTGACTTTGTAACAACAGTAGAGGAAATGGAGGTCATGAGTCCAGAAACTGTACAGACACCACATAAAGGATTCACTTCAAGAGGACCATGTATACATTTCAGGGAACATTAGATTATCAGGTGTATTTTCAATAGTTTTAATGTATTTCGGGCATCAGATCGAATGGCAAAATACTGTCAATAAGGAAATAACTTCACCGTCGATGTGTTTTATTTTGGTGCCACCAAACATTTTGCAGGAGCAGGGATTTTCAAACCGTCTTATCATGAAACTGGAGTCCTCGTGTATTGGAGTACATTCTTTGTAATCCAGATGAGATGGCTTTCTATTTCTTATCACAAAGACAACCCGTCCTTCATCTGTGGCCTTCAGTTTATAAGACCACAAAAAAAGGGAAAAGATTGTGTCCTTTCATCTAACTGATGAGTGGTGTTTTCACCCACAATCCAACTTACCCACAGTGTAACCTTATACATTAAGAAGCAACAAACACTGGATTGCTGTAGTTATATAACCACTTAATATCTTTATCGTATAATCAGCGACACACCAGACACTTACTCGCATCATTTTGATATGAAATGTGTTTCTCATGTAGACAAATATACCAAATTGAACAATTAAACTTCCAGTTTACCTTGACAGCCACCAGTATCTTCTCCTGGTCAGGGGAGAGGTTGTAACATTCGGCCAGAAAGACTTTTCCAAAGGCTCCCTCTCCGAGCTCTCTCTTCAACACAATGTTGTGTCTCTTAATATGCTGGACGACTGTTGAACAAAGAGAGAAATAAAATAAATTTAGGCCATTTTGTGTCAGAAACTCTGCATACTTTCAATTTCACAATTTACACTTTTGTTAGTGTTGAAATTCCACAGGTCACAGTTCTGATAGTTGCAAGTAGAACTTAAATATTACACTATATATGTTGTTTTATTTGACCAATTCAATTTCAAGGGTAAAAACCAAGGCCATGGGATTTAACGTGGACATTTGTAGGAAAATATCAATAATTTACACCCAGATTTGGGGAGGATTTGTGGGTGACCACATGCTACAGTACCAGGTGTCAAAACAGATGTTTTGGAAAATATGGTACAAGTTTATTGAACATGGATGATGATCGAACAGATGTACAAACTCTAGTGCCATTGTCATTGAACTGCTGCAGCAAACTTGTCTCTCTTCAATTTGAAAAAGCACATTTTAATGAATCCCTGAAGTGCAAATGTAATTGCTTTAATATAAAATATTTGACATTGTCTTATTCCCAACGTTTTTACACAAAGAGATACATTTTTTCTTTCACTTTTTTAAGTTGACACTATTTTTCCCTTTCTGTATTTCTGTTCATTTTATAACATTTGGCATCTGACCATGATGATACAAGGTTTTATTCTGGAATGATTAATATGAGTAACAACATTGTGCCCGTACTATAGCCATATATAGATAAAGGACAGATGTGCAGCTCTGTGCTTGCAAGGATATACATTCATCCTATGGCTCATGGCATGTACTCGGAGAGGTCGGAACACATTCACACACACTGGACAGAGAAAGTCAGAGAAAGACAGGGAGAGGGAGAGGGAGACTGACAGAGAGAGGGGGGGACAAGAAGATCTGAGATTTATCTGTGATGTGATTAAGAGGTGCATTTGAAGAAAAGCTGTCCACTCAGAATATCACATTAAAGCCCAGCTAGACTCTCAGAGGCTGCATCGATCTACGCTGTAAGCAACTGAAGTCCACCATAACCCAATATTGTACAGACAGACGGACAAACACAGAGAGGGAGGGAGGGAGGGAGGGAGAGAAAACCACTGCTTGTCTCCATCAGATATCCAAAAGCATCTAATTTTCAGTGTTAGATTTTTTTGGAGAACACACCCACCAGACAGTGTGTGTTTGTGTCATGTGAGCTTTGAAGATGCCGCAGTTCTTGTCTCCTGCTGGTGAAAGTCTGTGAGTGATCCCAGTCTCCACATACACTTGACAATCATGTTGTGTGAACTTGGCTTAAGTTGTAAAGAAGTGTTGAGTGTTCAAAGACTTGTTATCGATCAAACACAGATGTCGATGTTTCCTAAAGTGCTCGAGGGCCTAAACCCAACCGATTTAGTTGCAGAGAAAAGGTGTTTCTTAGAAAAACTTCACTGATGATGGATTTTGTTGATTATATTGTTCATCATGCTGATAAAACATAAACCTACAATATACTACAACTACAATACAATATACTACAACTACAACAAGTTAAAAACAGTAGCTACAGGCATAAATGTGAGCTTCTTCCTTTGTCGTCTTGACTCCATCCATGACTATCTTGAATAACATCTGCAGCTGAAGACTGAGGAGAGGACTGTTTCATTTGTTTACTGACTAATGGCCACTTCCTGCCCAGCTGCTACTTCACTGGTTTGGAACGGTCACATGTGATTATTATATCCGCCCACATAATTGTTATATGTGGATTGACATCGCATTGACATGATGCCTTCTTGACGGTGGTGGTTTGGCCAATCAAATCTCCATCTGCCCTCAAAATGCATTGGTTCTCAACTTTATACCTGTCCTTCTGTTTGGTCATCCAATTGTGATCCAGTAAATGTGGCTAAATATCCGTATTTACATTTTCTATCTTTGGCTCATGACGAAAAGAGTCTTCAGAATCAGCTGTTTGCAGGTGACGGATCGTCTTACGAGATTTTTGTATTCCCGTAGCAGCCTCCGCATTAAAACCACTTGAAGCTCAACTTCAACTGTTCTTTATGGGGTGACACAGAATAGGTTTTTTTCACTGCAGTGGGCTCGAATGTAATTGGACAAGTAGGACAAAGTCCTCACTTCCAGGGAAGCTCAGCTTCTCTGGGAGTCAATGGAGCAGTGGGCGGGCGTGGACGGTGGGCTTCTGCATGATGATTGGAGGAACGGTCTGAAAGGTGGAACCAGTTTTTGATTGACAGCGTTGCAGAAACATACGGAGCCTTTTCTACTTCAGTCCTGTGTGGATTTGACCACGGGTCTGTAGACAAATAGCTGGTCGTTGTGTGATTTGCTCGGCGGTGTAGACCATTTTCATTTGTACATTTACACTGTAGATAAAAACACTGTCATATTCAGTTTTACATAATTAGCGTGTTTCATTGTTCTAATTTATGTAAGAATTTATACCTGTGCCGGAAATGAGCTTCTGCCACTGCATTCCTCCTCCCATTCCACAGTCATTGTTAAACTATATCTCTGTGTGCAGTGCAACATATTATTATCTTATCCTCAATCAGTGTCCCTAATTAAGATCTACAGAAACATGATTCCCCATTTACCAAAGTTTGTACTGTTATTTGATGATGTTGTTCTAAATTAGCGCCCGTTTTTCCAAGCTTGTCATACTTCCTCATTTAGCAACCTTCCATCAGGCCTCATTATCTGTTCACTTTCCATATTTAGCATCCCCCTGTTTCATGATATATCTCTCCCCATCGCCGTTCCCCTCAGCTGCTAAACCTATCATTTTTTAATCAACGTTATTCCCCCCCATTCTGTTGCTGCGTCCGCCTTTTTCCATCACTTGTTCATGACAGCGCTTACAACATTAACAGCAAGAGGAATAACATTTTCCATCAACCACCTCCTCTCCTGTCTTTTTCCATCTGTCCTTTTCCTATCCCCCGATCTCACCACGTCCCCCTATGGAGCCACCTCTCACACCCATCCACCACAGTCAGCATCTTATAAAAAACAAAAAGAAATGAATGTTTCGGGACATAATAATTCCCCGTTTGCCATCTGTCTTTTTTCTTCCTTCCTTCTTCTGTCATCTCAGCCCAACATCTTTCCACGACTCCGTGTCCTGATATAAAACAGCTTGAACGACTTAGAATTTGTCCATTTTGAACTGTTGTGGTGGGTCAGAGACACTCTCATGTTCCAAACCACTTCTGTCAAAACATTCAATCAATGACTGGTTAACTTGATTTTATTTGTTCCTGTTCTTTTCAGTGCTTCTCCTTCTTGTTATCCCTCAGTCCTCACTGGCAGGAAGTGCTCAGTTGTCACATTCATGTGTGTAAATGTGTTTTTTGTATGGATGGGTTTAAATACGGAGTGAAAAAAGTGATTTGTGAATAACATTTTCCAAACCACTGTTAATCTCATTTCCTAGACATAACAAAATATAAACGCCCCAAAGCTCATATGAGATGAAAATGATGGAAAAAATTACACATAAACATAACAAAGGGAAAAAAGAAACACAATTTGTACTTCAGTCCAGGGATAACCGATGATGTTGTAAATATTTTGGAAAAAATTGTAGCTCATCATCGGGATGATAATCATAGTTAATGCGTTTGCTCTTTATAAGCGACTTTGAGCTTGCTTTTACTGTAAAGTCGCTCACAGATATTAGTAGTCCCGGGTTGCAGGTTTTCTGGGCTTGTTGATAAAGTGTAGTTGTGTATTTGGGCTTGTTTCCAGCTTCATGAGTTCTCAAGGAGATATTTTCAATATGTTATTAAAACACAGGATAGTTTGTCTGCTTGCTGGATCCCACCACCCTTCACTTTCGCCTTGTAATTATTTGAAAATGGGATCTTCTGTTCTACAGTTTCTGAGACCTGTCTGAATCCATCCACCTTCTACCGCTTTATCCTCCACATGAGGGTTGCGGAGGGTGCTGACATAAGGGCAAAAGGCGGGGTAAAACAACCATCCACTCTCCACCCGTGGTCAATTTAGAATGTCCAATTTACCTAATCACCATGTTGCATGTTTTTGGACTGTGGGACAGAGAGTCAGAGAAGATACAACCTCCATGCAGAAAGACCCTTGTCCCGACCGGGTCGTGAACCCGGGTCTTCTTGCTGCAAAGGCAAGTGATAACCTCTCCTTTTTGGTGAGAGATTTATTTAAACTGAAAAAGGGAAAATCTGAGTTTGGTTCTATTGTATTGTATTGTTTGGTTGGACTGGAACTAAAAGAAAAAAGCAAGATGAGCAATTAAAAAAAGAATAATGCATTTGTGGCTTCAGGATGATATGTGTGTGTGTGTGTGTGTGTGCAAAGTTTAATTATCAGAGGTACTTGGTACAACAGTCTTTATTCAAGTCCCTCTTGTGCACATTTTGCTGGTGTTTATTGTTTTTTTTATTTTGAGAGAGAGAGAAGTCGTTTGTTTTGGCGTTGTTTTCATGGGCCCGGTTGCTTGTTTCTTTTGTGAGATCTGGCAACACTGATGGAAACACTCGAGCCAGTACAACCACTATGGCTATGGAAGATTTACTGTGCAAACACGAGATTGCAGATAGTCTCCTTATCCTTTCCAACAAACTCGAACATTTAAGTGTTATGTTGAAAATGAAATGTTACACTTAACACTGCTGAGAAGTTATGGATCAGGCTGTCCACTAACGGGAGGGTACACAGGCCCATGCCAGCCGTGTATGAGTAGGATGTGTGATGGACAAAAACAAAAACATGTGGAAGTGATATGAGCCTTAATGGGTGAATGTCTGGCATGACATTGAGTGGTCATTTACACTGTAAAGCCACTATATTATAAATGCAGTGCATTTTACATTGAATTGTCCAACAGAGAATTGGAGAAGACAACATTGTTTTTTTTTTTTTATTATTATTTATTTTAACAAAGCTCTTGCTCGTAACAGTGTTCCAAGATCCAGATTCACTGACCTCTCTTTACTGCACAAAACGTTGTAAATCGCTCCTATCACACTAATGAATACCACCTGTTCATGTGGAGGTGCATATTTGTGAGATTTGATCATTAGCATGATCAATGTCTCTTCAGTCTCCATTTAAGGCTGTCTGTTGTTCCTCATTGTTCACAATCATTTGATACAAAGAAGACTCCCGCAGTGGGAAGGTGCAGGTGCCGCTGAGATAAAACACCACACAAAGTACAGGCATTAGTCCTTTTATGGGACCCGCAACTATTCAGAAATGCTATTTATACATCTGTCAGTGATGTGTCATTACAGACCTGTGGCAGCTGTTGATAGTTTAACAACATATACATTTCGTATTAAGATTGGTATTCATCTTTTTTTAATCAAATACATTTCACTTAATAATATTTAACTCCAAAGTCAATCAGATTCTGGTTGAATTTTCCCCAAAAGAGAGAGATTTATATTACACTTGGTTTTTCTGTGCATGCATTGCTGCAAAGTTGCTTGTAAAATCAAAGATTGTATTCATTGGAGGGCTCATTTTATAAGATAAAGTTGCTTGTTACAAGGATCTGGCAAGTTACTTTATTTATTTATTTTTACATTTATGGTTGCTATTTTCCTGTATTTATTTACTTGTGTGTTTGGGTATTCTGTCCCCTGTTCTCCTTTTCTATTCATTACTAACTGACTATTATTGAAATATGTAAATATTGGACTTGGGGTTTGAAGCCATGGCTTCTTATTTGTCTTGCAGTAGTTGGCAACCATTTGTTGGCGAGATGTGGATGCTCATCTCCTGGTTTCTCCTTCTGTAAAATTGGCACTAACTGTCTGTGTAAATGCACCATAATTAAGCAAACAACACAAACTGCAGCTGAAACCTATATTACATATTTACTGTAACTATTTAATCACGAATGGGAGACTCTCTCCAACAATGCTAACTCCTCTGATGATACTAAAGAGGTGCTCAGTTCCGACGTAAGCTCCACAGCTGAAGCTTTGCAACAATTCCCATAATTACATACAGCTTCGTCATCTCTGCGGAGTAATTGTAGTTTCATCGGTGCCAGGAGGAGGTCTGTGCCGTCTTTCAAAAGAAATGTGTACCCACTGCTGATTCCTGCACTTAGCATTACAGGCCACAAGCTGGTTAAGGCTGCTGTTTAAGAAGAGTTCTGTTCTGTTCTGTTCTGTTGTGTTGTGTTCTGTTCCTGGCATACAACCCTAACGCCACTTTGCCAAAACTGTCTCCATCAAAAGCTATTATACGGATTTGAGTGCCAAACAATCCGTCACATACTTTCAGTATTTATGCTGCTGAGTCAAAGACGCACACAGAGTAATAGCTGTAATGGCTGTTATATATTAAAAACACACACACACACAGCAGGGCATTATTGACTTGCATTGATTCCCGGCGCTTTCATTCTAGTCATTGTGCTGTAAATCCCAGTTTATCTTTTCGTTATATCGCAGGGCCGAAAGGGGTCAACTCCCAGTCCTCCATTATCAACCTTGCCCTCAACAAAAAAAGAGCGTGATGGTACACACACACACACACACACACACACACACACGTACTTTCATAATTTAGAGTGGAGCACAAGGCCAAAGCCTGGAGAAGCTTTTATTACTTGCCAATAATCATAATGTCATGTTGATGGACCAGGTCAATATTCTTGTGTGCTTTCTGCCTGACTGTTTGACTGCTGCTCTCACTCCATCTCCCTCTGGTCTCCCCCCCGTGTTTCTCTCTTCAGTTTCTGTTTGTCTCTGTGACTCCTTCTTGTCTCTCTTGTTTTGGGAATTTTTCCGTGTATCAAACTGAAGCAGTTCACCCTGAGAAAACATCACTGCTGCCTGTGGTAATCTGCTGTATGTTTGTGAGTGACACATGGAGTCAGATTCATGAATGGATTTGTGCAGAGCTTATGCTTTAACACACCCACACACACACACGAGAAGACCCATATACATAATACATACAGAAATGTACTTCCTATTTCACAGTTTAAATTGGCAGCTTCAAGGTCATTGCTGTGACAATGAGGAAATGTGTTGCCATGGTAACCCCCCCCCCCCCCCCCCCCCTACACTTGAATACTCGGGCATACCTCATAACTGATTAAGACATATTTCTGCCCCAGCATAGTTTAATTTGGTTACATGGAGATAGGTTTTTGTTTCACTTACATGTGTCGGTCTTGAGCAGGCTGTTTGTGCTCCTGAAGTACTGAGGGTTTTCTATCACGGGGATCTTAGTCATGCCGATGATGACGGCATCGGGGCCCATCTCTGAAGACGAGGGAGTGTTGCTGCCGTTGGAGACGTGGTGAAGAGGAGAGGCCGAGTCATCGTCGTTGCTGATCACTGAGGACGCTCCTGAGAGAGCACAGAGAGTCAGTTCAGTGTGTTTACCTTAACTTCACAGCGGCTGAGAACAGTCTTACACATGTAAAATGAAAAAAAAAAAAAAAAAAAAATAGTCAGCACGCATGCCGGCCATGTTAATAGTGGAACGCAGGAGAATTCATTAAGTTGTTAAGCTGTTGTTAGCAGAGATTGAGGCGATGCGATCATAAAGCAGGGAAGTAAGCAGTTATTATTGATCACATTAGAGTTTCAAGAGAGGACAAATGGATCTCATGCAACAAGCTCACTTAGAGGTCCACATTCCTGTTAGGCTACGTGAATGTAGTATTTTTACCTATTGTCTGAAATTATAAAATCCTCACACTATTATAAGTGTCTATAATTTGGATTAAGTTTCTTTCCTATTTTAATTTTTTACCATAGATATATCTGTGTGCAGCTTTGAAGGTGCAGGATTTGGAAGTAAATCAGTACAAAATCTAAAAAAGTAAAATTAAGTTAGTGCTCTCAAAATGAAAGCCATGCGGTTCAATAAAAACAGGAAAGAAACGCCAAAGCTTTGCAACCCTTCAGGATTACAATGATCATATTTCTTGTCTCAGCTCTACCTGAAATAGCAACACAGCACATTGTGTCTGTTTTGTAATGCAGGATTGTATTCAGTATTTCAGACAGGATTCTCCATCAAACAGAGCTGGGGGACAAAGCTTGATGACTTAACCCCCTGACAACACTGAAACATGTAGGAAATGTCAGGACAAACCCCATTAAATCTCGAGGTGAAGGGAGGCTCAACCTAAGGCTAACCACATAAGTCCCAATGCACAGGCCAACCCACACATTTTAATGTGTACCGACACTGTAAGCTGTTCCGTGAGGACTGAGGTCAACTGGAAAAGTAACCCTTGCAGTGTTATTGCTTGTCGGATGTGGATGATGAGAGCAGGTGGCAGCTCTCAAAGATTTGACCTTTGTGTTTGGAGGAGAACAAATTTGTGAATTCCCACATGTTGGAAAATGAGTTACTAGTCCAATAAGATTAGAGAGCAGCGGATACTCTATCAGATGTTTCCATGGTGGGTTATTCTTTTAATTATACATATACATATATATATATATATATATATATATATATATATATATATATGTGTATATATATATATATATACAGTATATTTTTCCGCTAGACTATCCATCTCTATCTCTGGAATGTAATCTTTCTCATATCAATGCCAGATATTTAAATGCATGTTTTCAACAACAGAAAACGGAGTGAAAACAGAAGAGAGGTGGGATGGCATGACTCAAACGCTGCGTCCAACCCTTTTTATTATTTTCTTTTACAGACATCTCTTTTGATTTGCCAACAAAAGTGTTGTTACTTTCTAATTAGGAGGGTGAAAACAATCCATGTGGCAGATTACACATTCACAAGTTTGCCAGTTATAGCAAACCCGCCTGACACTGCTGCTAATTTTCTGTGTCTTTAGGTTGAGAGCCAAGGCAAACAATAACACTCATGCACAGAGTGAGCGAGAGAGAGTCGTTTTACTGCTCACTGTTTATACTTGGAACAAGTGTAAAGGATATCAAAATGCCCATATGAAAACACTTGAAGATTTACTGCTTTATCTGAAGATAATGTTCCAGCAAAGAGGGTTGTTGAAATTTGCTTTTACAGTAATCGCTCTCACGTCAGATGCTTACTGGGGGGGGTTTTGTTTCCTGCGTTAGTGACCACTGTGAGCAGGAGGAACAATTGTGGGGAACAAAAAATGCTTTAAATGCACACATCAATATGTAAACAAACTGTGAATGTACTCTGAAGTTTTAACCCCAAGTCCAAACCCTCAAATTTGGTTGGAAGGAGTGACAAAAATGTCCTCACAAGGTCAAAATGTCCCAACAGTCAAATCTTTTCCTCACAGAAATGTACACACACAGCACTGACTTCCATTCACTTCAAAAGCCTTATCCCTAACCTTAAGAGAATGAGAATGCAAATTTTGCCAGCCCAAACAGGCAAATTAAATTCTTAAGATAATTTTAAAAATATACAGTACAGTAAATCTCTTGTTAAGGGTCAACAAAGTAAAATACCAGAAAATTTTTTATATTGGTTGATTTGTTAAAGAAAAAAGTTGTTTTTTCCCCCCTTCAAATACATCCTTCATGATGAATGGAATTCAAAAGGATTTTAATTTACTCTTGGTTTTGGTGCTTTAGAAAAATTATATACTTTCCTGTTTCTGTTCTCTTAAATGTGAAACATCATTTCACAATCTGCAGTCAACAGTCCTAAAGAACAGTCAGGAGACAATTGTCTCTCACTGGAGAAATGTTCTGTCCCCAGCAAAATCATCTGTTATTCACGTAGTTTACCTGCACTCTTCCACTGATTTTATCTCAGCGTAACAAAGGGAGAGAAATACGTGACGTACATGCAGATTATTGTCTGTCAGTTAGTGTGTGTTTTTGTGTTTGTGTGTGTGCGTATTGGGAGGGGCTGAAGATCATTAACACAAAGAGGTCCCAGGGTCAGATCGTTATAAATGCCGTTAAGCTGAGGGGCAACAAGAGTCTGTGTGTGTGTGTGTGTGTGTGTGTGTGTGTGTGTGTGTGTGTGTGTGTGTGCGTGTGCCCATGTGTCCACAGGGACTGTAAAAGGGGGATGTAACGCTGCTGCGGAGAAGAGGTGATGAGAGGAAAAGAGGGAGATGGACAGGAGAGGTGAAGGTATAAGTGGGGTCAGGTCATGACTCTTGACCCAACACTGTTAATGGAGCTGATGTTTAAACTGATGGCGACTCGGGCTCTTTGCTGTTTGATGGGGAGTTGTCTCACAGAGCCAGACCTAGCACCACAAAAAAGACACATGATGTCTTATTCACAATTGGTTGAGCAGCACTGATTTCAGGATGCGGTTTTGGTGCAAAATCCGTGTTAAATGGGAACTGGTTTGGCGGGAGCAAAAACAAGGTGTGCACTGTCCCTTTAAAACATGCTGTAGATCTTTACAACCATTGACTAAAACAATCAAGCATGTCGCTGAGCATTATAAATTATCGTCATTTTCAGCATGTTGGTTGCTATCTAAGACATTTTTATGTTTTATGTTTCATCTACCGCTAGGTTTTTGTTTATGGCATCACATTTTCAAACCAGCAAGAGCTACAGCCAATGTGTGTATGGAGTATGTGGTTTAGTAAGCTTCAGTCTTCAGACTAATCTCAAACCAGAAAATTCACTTCTTCCTTTAATTTCCCACCGGGTGCACTGTGTTTTCGTCCAAGTCTTCTAAATTAGTGAATGGAAATTCAGACACTCAGGACCGGCAGATACATGTTTTTCCCTAAATTAGCTCCATGTAGGGATGCAGATTTCTGTACATATGTAATTAGCCTCAGAAATTATCTATTTTCCTCTTCAGTGATGTCGCAAGTTCTCGCCAAGTAAGTGAATCACAGCATTTCAATGTTTTGCATGAACCTGTCCCCTCACAGGGATAACATACGATGGGAATCGCACTCAGTTGGAGAGCGTGTGCGGCTAAAACTCTATGTACCATCACAGAAACAATTCACTCTAAAATGATTCTCCCTTGGGTCATTCATCAAATGTCAATGAAATCGGTGGTAGTTTTTGATTGAGAGATTGGAATTTCTCAGATTGAGCAATGGATGGACAGAAGTGCAAACGGTGAAACAAAACCTTATTGGTTGAATACATTTTTAAATAATTAGATCAGATCTGGGCCACACGGTTGGTGTAGTGGTTAGCATTCTTGCCTTTGCAGCAAGAAGACCCGGGTTTGAGCCCTGGTTGGAACAAGGGCGTTTCTGCATGGAGTTTGCATGTTCTCCCCGTGTGTGCGTGGGTTTTCTCCGGGTTCTCCGGCTTCCTCCCACAGTCCAAAAACATGCAATATGGGGATTAGGTAAATTGGTCACTCTAAATTGACCGTAGGTGTGAATGTGAGAGTGAATGGTTGTTTTGGAGCACCCTATGTCAGCTGAGATTGGCGCAGCACCCCCTGCGATCCTCCAGTGGAGGATAAAGCGGCAGCAATGGATGGATGATGGATAGATCAGGTTTATTTGGGTAAAATTAAGTTGTCAATAATTGATAATAATCATTTTTTTTATGTGTTTATTTTAAGCAGCCAAATCCATTACCATTTCGATAAAGTCAAGTGGCAGCTGGTCCCCCGAAATGATTTGGAACTCCCATTTTGAGGCCTCAGAATTTGCAACCAGGTTTTTATTACACAAAACAAGTGATTGAGACCATTATATCCCCCAGAAATTTTTTATCTTTATTTTCTTTCATTATTTCTTTCAAAGTGAACACTTACGATAAATGAAAATAGTCTAATATTTCGCCCACTATAAATATGCGTCACATCCTATATCTATGTCAAATGCGATATTGAAAACGTCCCAGAACCCGACAAACCTGTGTTTTGAAATGTGCAGAGACATTCCCAGCACTTAAATGAAGTCATTTGTACATAAGGACGTACACATTAACGGTCCTGTCAATCTTTGGATCCACATAATAATGCCAGCAGGTTTTCTCAAGCATGAACTATATAAAATCCAAATCATTTTTCAGTATTTATTTAAAAGAAGTTTTACTTTTTAGATTTCATTAATGCAAAAAAAACTATGTTTTTTTTTTATCTGTAGTATATTTATATATTAAACTTTATACCTGATGTTATCTTCGTTTTTTGTTTTTTTTTATAATTTATTTTTTATTGACATTCAGAAACAGACATTCACATCGGGCAAAACATACATGCATAGAGCATTATGTATCCCTCTCCAGTAGCCCTTAATGACAGGACAGTCCCAGAAAACATGGTAGTGGTCAGCATTTTGATTTCCACAGTTCCTCCAGCAGACAGGGGAATTATCATCATAGTGAGACTTCTGAGAAGGTGTAATAAAGTACCTAATCAAGTTTTTCCATCCAAATTCCCTCCACTTCTGTGATGTTATCTTCGTTTTATGGATCAAATAAGTTTTGCGGCTCCAGATTACATTTATTTGAGAGGAGAAGGGACAAAAATTACTCTTTTAATACTCGAGGTTGCAGAGCCCTGGTCTATGGTTATGACACTGGATGACTTTGATCAGCTTTGTGTACCAACACGAATGGCCCTGGATGTGAATGAGCAGCTGTTTCTGTCAAGAAATGGGCATCACTGGTCATGAATAATGACATTGTGAAATTAATGACCTCAACTCCACAGGGCCCGTTTTATTATTAAAGGTTTATGTTGGGTGCTGGAAATGAGACACTTGTTCTGTCAGCATATAGCAATTATTTGACGTGGGGAAATCTCTCTTGTTTGAATGTAAGTAACACACAAGGATCTTGTTGCTCCAGGATACATACAAAGCAGAATGTGTGTTTAATCAGCTGTGTTTCAGCCAAATGGCCACATTCTAGAACATTCTGCAGGAATTCAGAGACACACACACACACACACTCTCTGCAAGGAAAATGGGCAAAGATAGAGCTCAGGTAGCTATAGATTTAACACACTGATGTCAACACAGTGTTACACAGCGACAGAGGTGCCCATATGGACAGTCCATTCATTAGCTCCTTCAGTTGCTGCTGTGACACCAGTGTTGCTGTGAGAGCCCGGGGGTTTGGGGACTGGAGCAGAGCAGGAGTTTTATGGCAGGGATTTACACTGTAACTGAGTTAAAACAATGACTTTGAGTGACAGTATTGATCTCTCTCTTATGCTCACTGGACACACATCTGACAAACTGAAGCCATTTACTGTTGCCCGTGGTGATGGATGGAGGGAGGCTAATTGAGGATCTAAATTCATCAGAGCCTGTCTGTCAGCGCAGCGATGGGCGCTGACAACAGTTGTTGGCAGATAACGGTGTATTATTCTATTGGCAGAGGTCGGCGAGGTCAGAGTGTAAGGCTGGTGAAAGCAAAGGGTTCAGACACTTACGAGATGATGATGGACTACACTAGATATCAAGAACACACTGATTAACCCTCTTATGACGGTCATGATAATGGATTTATTTAGATTTTATGGCTGTGGAATTGCCCCTTTTTCCAAGATAACTTTCACTTTCTATATCTGGCAGTTAGTCAACCGTTTAGGAATTACGGTAATGAGAAGCTTGTCCTGAGGGGCTACCGTAATGACAAGTATATGAGCGCAAAGCTTTATTTCTCTGCTATCCATCTGTCTTCTACCGCTTTATCCTCCACACGAGGGTCGTGGGTGGTGCTGTGCCAATCTCTGCTGACCTTGGGTGAAAAGCGGGGTCACACCCTGTACAGATTGCCAGTTAGAATTTTCTAGATATCACAAACTAGGTCTAGGAGTTACGGTAATGAGGAGCATGCATGCCAAATGGTAACAGAAGGGTTAGAGCAACATTGAACAGACAAGTGTCCGGCTTTTCTCTGCTCAGTTGCCGTGAGCTGCCAAGTGCACATCTTGTGACAGAAACAGTTGACAGTCGGAATAAACACTTGGCCACAATATGACAACCAAATTCTTTATTAAAGGCATGAAATGACCTTCATTTAAAACCTCTAATTCTGTCTGTTCTGGATGCTGCCTCTATTTACCCAAAGACCTCAATGACCCCTTAAGTCCTTCACAATTTCTGCAAACGCACACACACACACACACAATCGCACACTCACAGATGACTTGTAACATAAACCCAATGGTCTCTAAACTTCGCTGTCACCCTGCCGAACAGAGGAAGTAATCTATTGATCCAGGAGGAAGAGCAACGGAGGGGTGAGACACACGGAGGAGACAACATTTAAAGTGCAAGGAAAGAGGAGCTGCAGATTTACTGAGTGTTTGGCTGAAAACCTGCAGGATAAATTTGATTAAAAATACGGGAAGGAATGAAATCATGGAAATGAGTCTGAAGACTTTTCTCACATACATTGTGTCCGTGCAGGAATTGGTATCTGAATCAGTTTGGTAAGTAGATGAGATAGATTTTAAGAGTTTAAACACTTTCCAAATAATAACTATATGATGTTTTTACCAATCATAAAATGGGATTATTTTTTTTTAAGACTTGAGTGAATGAAAGCAGAGCTTAATTAAAATCTGGCCTGTGCTCTATTGGTCATTGCCACCTCCTCTTTTATGAAACAGCATTCATTACTGTACATCATCATCAACAGCTTAATTTTTTTAATGTCCTTATTAAGAAATAATGATGTTAAGTTCTCAATGTTTATAAAACATGTGAGGAACTGTCACAGTTTTTACTTTTGTTTCTGTTCCTGAATCTAGATCATTTACTGGATGTCTCATTCAACATACTTTTGAAATTAACATACAACATGAGTCGAGAGAAACTACTGAAATTCTGACAAAGAGTAGATGGATGAGACACGGGCAGAAGGAGAAGGGTTAACGAAGAGGAAAGTACAGAGAATTGGTGGGATGGATGAAGTAGGTGGGTAGAATTTCCTCTACACTGCAGTTAGATAAACATCTATATGAATCTGCCTCCACAAGCCAAAATCCCTCCCCTCTTTGTCCTAATACAGAGGCCTATCATATTCCCATGTCTCTGTACTATCCACTGTTAAAAATAGACATTTCCTCTTCTCCTCATCTCCATGCATGTGTCTTCCATCCTGCTTTCGTCCGTCATCCTCTTGTTTTTCCTCCACATCCTCCTCTCGTAACACGCTGGAAGACCAACGCTTCCGACGTAGGAGGTCAGAGGTGTGAAAGTGAAGAAGGGAAGTAAATAAAAGTAAGAAAAAAAAGCTGCGATGTTGTGGCTTTCCACCTGTATAGGTATGGAGGTAGTTTTTTTTACTTTTTAATAAACCATGGTTGTGTTTTTACTTTCTGTTCAGAAAGAAAGAGCTGAATTTAACAGTGTGGCAAATAGTTTCATCGTGCCATAGTTTTAAAGTGTTTGAGACAAAATAATCACCTGTATATGGAGGCATTTGTGGTGTTTCTACAATGCTTTTATGAGGACATGTTGGTTTGTTTTATGGATGCGGGAGCTATAAGATGCCTTTTGTGCCTAATCATAACCACATTCATAACCAGAAAATGATGATCATCACCTATATGTTTCCTCATTTCTGCCAAGAAATACCCACAAACAATATACATACTGTCATGAGTCTTGAACTCGCACAAGTATCTGTAGTTTGCAGGCACGTTTACAACGCTGGCATATCCCTGCGAGTGTGAGCAGTACAAAAGAAAAAGCCTTGACTTCATGTATACAACTGGTGGCCCCAGTTAAGAGAAGGACCAGTGTCAAAGACACAAGCAAGGAAAATAGAATTTACAGAAAAGAGAAAATAAAAAGAGGATTTGGATGTGGCATTCATTTCAAAAACCAGAGTGGACACATTTATTTGGTTTGTGTCCAACTGAGCCTTTTGTTCCCGATAGATAAAGGAATAGGGAGCATAAAATGTGTATGACACACTGAAAAGCTTTTGCACTTTCAGTTGAAAAAGACACATTAACACATGAGAGACACCAATAAATGAATAGTTTTATTGAAAAGGAAACTTTCCTCTGAAGAAGGAAATATCTTTTTCAAATTAGCCTTTAAAAAAAAAAATGTACAGAATAGCTTCTTAAACGCAGCTTTAATGTCACAATACAGAGATTATGGATGTGGATCAAGGCCAGAAGTCGTCATACAGCTTATGACATGACTTATAACCAGTTCAGACATGTTGTTTGCAACCCGACTGCAGAGAGGAATAATAGTGACTTAAATGTTCTGGTAAAATGTGGGGGGGGAGCTTTAGCACTGCTGATGGACACACATGATAAAAATGAGGTATGATAATGGTCACTCCATAACAATTTAGTTAAAACTGTGAAACAGAAAAACATACAAAACAAAAAGGACAAAATAAGATAGAACAAACCACATTCATATTCACCATCACAGTGTTAGCATTTCCACCATTCTTTTTAGCTCAAATGTCGACAAAAACCTTTCCCAAGAAATCTCGTGTGTCATTCACAGTGGTCACACAGACGCATGAATGTACTTAAGTATAACTGTGTGCAAAAAAACCCCAAAGAAGCTTAAATGCTATAACAAGCAAATACATGCTGTTCAAAATAGGAACTGCAATTTACAGAATAAAAACTCATAGCTCCTAATTGTACCGTTGAGTTTTGTTGAGCACTTTTCAATAACCCTTAACTGAAATTAAGGCCAAAAGGGTCATATTATTAAAAATGAGTCAATATTGATAACAATTGTGATAAGAACTTATTAACGATTGATTTGAAACTAGAAAATAGTATTTTTTTATGGCAGAAAAGAACACACACACGTACACACTAATCTTCTCAGTCTGTTTACTTTTATCCTAAATGGCCTCTGGGTTGCTTTAATTGTTTTATACTTTTATAGTACAAAAACAAATAAAGACAACTTTTGTTTTCATAAATGTATTATTTTGTTTTCAAAATAATTTATTATCAAACGTTCTTCACTCTGATTTCTGAATTAATGGTCTCTAATTAGCACTTTGGTGGATTTATTTGTTTTCCCCCTTTTAAAGCCCCAAATGGATTGTTACATGGTACGTTATTCTAATTATGAGAACTCAATTAAAAAAAAAAAAAAAATTGTGAATACACAAATGAACAAAACTTTCTAAATGAAACAATGCAAAGGTTCAATCAATCACAACTCCCAGTTTGCTCCCGGTTCCCATACTCTCACACTGCAAAGGCTTCGCAGAGCTGTGGGAGTTTATCTCCAGTGCTACACTAACTAACAATTTCCTTGGGAAAAAACACACACCAAATACTATTCAAAGTAGTTTGAAAGTGACTCTAACAGTAAAGAAGTAAATTATACATATAATATAAACACAATATACAGTTTAAACAGCTAGAACGCTACAGTATGGTCAATAATACCACTTGAAATGTGGAATTTTATGCATCAGTGAAAGTGCACAGGCCCCCTTTTTTAGTTATTAATGGATGCAGACATGAATCAAGTGCACACTCTTAAGATAATGCAATTTAAAAGCATCAGTTATCTGAAAACATAAGCTGGCGTCTTTATTTTTTTCTCCTTATTAAATTTGCTGACCAATTTGGTTGTCTGAGGTTTTGGGATAAACACGTTTTTTTTTTACTCTATTAAACTGTGATATCTTCCCTCACACCACTCAAAGCGTCCCGAAAAACTCCTCCAATCAAATATTCCTTACGCATCTGCCCTGACCTCAATCTCAGCCGACACCATCTGTGACACGCGCGGGAGGTAGCCTGTTACCTATGTGGACACGCCACGCATATGTGATGCACTTAAGCACATGACATGTGCATGTAATTATTAATTTATGTATGCTTTTGTGGGTGTGAGCACATAATGTAACTGAGATGTTCATCACTGTGACTGTGTATGTGGAATTTAAAACAAGACAGGGACACAGTAAAAGTCCAGGGCAGCCCAAACTGTTACCCTTATTATACATGTACGGTATGTATGTCTCTTAGTTTGTGACAGTGTGCTCACGTGTATCACTACAGAGAAACCTTTGTGCATGACTGCATCTCTTGTTCAGATAAGAAGGATGGGTGGAGGGCAAACTGAAGAGACTTTCATTTCTGATCTTGTGTGTGTCAGGGTGTGCCTGTACTGAACGCTGACAGAAGTGTCAACATCTTGTACTGTCAAAAAAGAAAAAAAAAAGACAAAGATCTATCTTTGATCTATAGTAGGGCTGAATAATTGATCGGAATTGTATTGAAATCGCCATACCACAGAGCCCCAGGACATGGGGAAAAAAGATCATCTCAAAAGCCTGGCATTGCATGGAATCATTATTAGCGAGAAGCAATTAAACAGAATAATGTGGCACGTTTTCCACTAACTCGACTCGACTCGACTCTGCATGGTTATTTTGCATTTCCACTAGCAATATTACCTGGTACCTGGTAGTTTTTTTAGTATCTCCTCTGGCGAGGTTCCAAGCGAGCTGAGACAATACTATGCGCCACAGACTGCCGTCACAGGAAGAGGCATGAGCAAGACGTCCGGCACAATAATCAAGACGAACAGTGTCGAACTGTAGATCAGTTAAAAAGACTTAACAATCTAGTCTCCAGTCTAAAATCTCATTGTTTAACAGAGGAGTCTGGTGTATTTAGCGACAAACCCTGCCTACTGATTCTAATGATTCTGTTACACTGAAAACAACTGCTACACAAGTCACTCATTTGTGTGTCGTGGGTAAAACGAAGTCAAGGTAGTTTCATGCAGCCGCACAGTGATGACTCCGCCCACTTTGAGTAGGTGCCCCGTACCTTGGCACGACACTTGTGATGCCAGGCTTTTGAGAATATCTTCATAAGTCATTCCCAACCAAAAATAAAACTCCATCACACTATCTCTGTCCATCCCGAAGCTTCAGCCCTCTTCGCTCGCTTTACTGTCCATGAAATTCACAAGAACGTTATTAATATTATTCATTTCGTGCGCACATTATACCTATTTATTGGGAACAAATTAATTGTTTGTTGAGGTTTTTTTCCCCCACGTCATGTCTCGGGCTCCATACAATACAGCTTGCTGCAATTTTCAAATAGCATGCGCAATATTTCTTAAAGCCAAAATGAGTGAAAAATTTAGATTTAACATTGTCCTGGCTGAAAACATCTTTGTTTCTCACAGAGGTGCACAAATATCACACGGTAATCATTTTAAATATGTTAATCAAATGAAAATCAAAATAATTTTTTTAGAAGTAACCTTGCCTCTCATATTGCGAATCATTTTCATTCAAAATAATCACCATTAGATATTTATTCAAAACCGCACCACACATGTTTACAGAGCTGTTGGTGGTGGACGGGGAGGAAAAACCCTCTTTTCTGTGCTGGAAGTGTGGGACGTTCTGACCGGTGTGGTGGTGAATACTGTACCTGCACCGCTCATTTAATGCTTATGCTGCAGTTTGACAGCAAAAGTGCCTCCCTCTCTAATGACCTTTATTACGTGCAGTTTGGCGCTGTGCAGCTGTATGAAGGAACGTTGTGAACTGGTCTTCAGCGCGCGGGGTCTGCATGGCGGTGCACAAAATCAGCTGCAGTTTGTCGAGAGAGGGTTCAGTGGAGGTAGGAGGGAGATGTAGGTTAATGGCTGTTTCTGCTCCTCTCGTCTGAATGATTCATCCTCTGTGAGGCTTTTATGTGTCTCTGAAGAATCTTTTTGATTGGATGATCAGGCTGCTGTGTCCCAGGGCTCTACCTGGTTCTTCTACCTTGAAAAATTAATAATGAGCCTGTACCTGACCTGTGTATTTTCCACTACACAGTTGTGACACGGCTCAAGTCTCTGTGGTTTGGGTGGTTTTTCCTTTACTATAGGAGTTGTCTTTTCACAACATTGCCTTGATCGTTTGTCATTTTATACGCAGACACACAAACTAGTGATGAGCAAAGCAGTTGTTTTAAGTCTACTGAATCATTCGAATCAGTTAATTAACTAGATTAGTTCAGTACTTCCTGCGTGACCGGAGCACAGACTACGTCTGACACAGTCACTGAACTGAAATACGGCTAAACGGGTTGTGATGCGGCTCAAAATCACCGGCTTTCGACAGTGCGGTCGCTAAGTACACCAGACTCCTCTCTTAAAAATGAAGATTTTAGAGCTGTGCAGAGCTGTGCTACAACTGTATAGTGGGAGAGTTCTGTGTGTGTGTCAGTGGGGGTGGGGTAAGTCTATGGGTGTGTTGTGACCTCCCTACAGAGCCCACTTCCTTCATTTACATTGATTGATGTGTGGATTCCCCTCTCCTTCACCGTCTGCCATTTCCTTGCTCCTGTTTTCTCCCCACTCTCTCTCTCTCTCTTATGAACACACACACACACACATACAGTACATCTTTCTCTCTTTCAGTCTCTTGTGTGTCCATCTCCTTTAGCGTGAGACCATCTCCACTGGGATGTTCTGAAATAACACACAGCCTGAAGGGAAAAACAAAAAAACTTAAAAACCCAAAACAACTGTAAGGGCAGAAAACAACACAAATGTCAAAATAATAATATTAAACTGGGAAATAATAACGACAACAATGATAATAATAGTAAGAAATTAAAAATAATAAAAAGTTGCATTTGTTGGAGAGAGGTCTAGTTGTTTGAAGTGTCAGTACCATGGACAATTTAGTATAAAAGTGATAAAATGAGTGTTAAATATCTTCTAGGTTAGAACATCTGATATTAGAAGAGAGAGGTTTAGTAAATTAGTCATGCTCCTCACATCAGTGCAGCAGCAGATATCCTGGAGTTACGATGTGTACTTTATCATGTCTGACACAACAGGTTCAAAAACTGAGGTCATGTCGACACAACTCATCCCCCAAACACCATCTTTGTGTGATCACTTATGCAATTAAGTCCAGACTAACTCAACTTAATAATAATAAGATTAAACGTAAACCTCAACCATCGCATTTAATGGACACAGTCATTCCCACTTTTCATCAACGATAACCAGCCGCATGTTTCTTTATGAAATATATAACATGCAATAACATCACAGCCTCATGTGTGCTCAGTGCATATGTTGAGTTAGTACAATAACAAACATGGCTTCATGTTGGCTACACATACTGTTTTTTTTTTTTATAAAGCTGCTCAGAACGATTGATATTTAGATAGATTTAGATGAGGTTCCTATTTTGACACCACACACCCCTCCACAAACAGGAAAGGTTTGCCCCGAACACTTTCTATAATTACTTAAAAGTCAAGTCTTTAACTTGAAGTCGTGAAAGATAGATAAATGTGGTTGTTGCCGCCGTGTTGTTGTTTGTGGCAGCCACAGAGAGAACTAGTGTGTGCTTCACGTCACTCACCAATGTTTCACAATAATCCACAGAGCGGAGAAAAGCAATGTGTACATTCTCCCATGGTCACAATTTGAATTACCGCTGTTGTACTCTGAGCATCTCAGTGAGACAATCGTACTGTACAACATCCTGAAGCCACCATTCAGCTTTGTTGTTTTAGCGACACTATAATGACCATACAGTAATCAGTACAGTAATTGGTTTGTCTCAACAAGCTGTCAAACTTTATATGAAGATAGATTGTGGCTGTTGAAGAAACACCTGTCAATCAGATGACTGTTGTGGGTCTAGCTCCACCCAGTATAGTACCATTACTCCGGTCCCCCAAAGGAAAAGGGAACTGAAAAATGAAAGGGTTGGGGTCGGGGTCGGGGTCAAAAATCTTTCTGGAGTGATCACAGCTCTATATACTCTGTCCTCTCCCGCCGGCCAGAGCATAGTAGACTCAGATTGAGTTTAATATCACAGTAACTGAAAACATGCTTATTATTTTATACCCTGTCCCTGCTGCTGCTGCTGCTGCTGCTGCTGCTGCTGCAGGTCTGGGGGAAGAAGGATGTGTAATTAGGGAGCGAGCGCAGTGGAAATAAAGGCAGACCGAGGAAGTAATGGCGGAGACGTTTGTCAGCGCAGGAATGTAAAGGAGAAAACCATCCGAGGCAGCTGACACTTTATGATAGAAGACAGGCTGAGGTGAGCCAAAAACAACAGCCTGCTTTCCCCCTTAAGCTGGCTTTGCCATTTCTGTTTTGTGGAGAAGGTTGCAGTTTGGCAGCAGACTAAAACTAAGCCTGACAAGAAAAAAAAAAACAAGAAATGTATCAATAACACTCACTTTACAAGCACTAGAGTGTGACTGTGGAGACAATAACCCCACAGTTTGCTGCTCTGAGGAAAGCTTCTTGAGATTCCTTGCTCTGCTGCTGTCACAGAATCACCTCATAACAATCCACCAGAGACCGCTCTCAGGCTCTCATTTGTACCTGGACTACAAAATACAACGATTCAGCTGAATGCACGTGTTTGGGAACAGTGGAAGTTTAGTGGATTAACAATTCCAGGACACAGCAAAGGAGTGTAACATCAGAAGGGGCTTATTCGTATCACAGACGCTTGTTTTTTTTCTTCTTCCTATCCTGCATTTAGCCAAGCCAAAAACTGGGTCAGGGCCCAACTTGTCAGCTGCAGGAGTACCTTGATGAGGCAAGGAAATGACCGCTCTAACATGCTTCTGTATATCATATGCACTGGTGGCTCAGTGTGTCGGAGCAGCATGCCTCCCTGACTCACTGCTGTCACAGTTTCATACTGAAAAACGTCAACGTCACTTCTGGCTGCTAATCAGTGCGAGTCCTTGTGGGAGGAGGGAGAAATCTTTTTCTTCCTATGACTCACTTCATAACCAAAGCCAGTAAATGGGGCAAAATGTGTCTCAGCTTGAGGCCTAACGCTGCACTGAGGAACTACGGCTTTATAACTGGACGTCTTTTGTCTGCTGACCTTTGTCAGCGCCAGGTGCTGCTTCGTGTGTGTGGATTTGTGTGTGTGTGTGTGTGTCTAAAGGTGGTGATTCACTTCTGTCACAGACTCAGCTACAGTGACGATGATTTGGTTTGGTTTTAGTTTTGGGAGCAGAGCGGGTTGGCAATGACGCAGGTTGCCATGGCAACAGCATGCAACGGGCAACAGAAGTCAACCATGTTGTGCTGCAGACCTTCTGACAACGGCACCCACACGCACAATACAAGAACGTTGTCTGTCTATATCTCTCAAACAGAATCACTTTTTCTCTTTCATATTACACACACACACACACACACAGATGTGTGCAGCTATTCTTCTGAGGACTCTGCAGTGACTTCCATTCATTTGGACAGCCAAAACAAAGTGTTATCCCTAACCTTAACCATAGCCACTTAATATCTAACCCTACCCTTAACCATAACCACTGAATGCCTAACCCAATCCTTAACCTTACCACAATTCAAATCTCAGCCTGAAACCTTACCAGTTCCTCAAGAATGAGGTTCTGCCTCATTTTGACCAAATTTTAGTGTCCATGAGGGCTACTGGTAACAAAGTCAAGGTCCCGAAGAGGTAACATATACAAGAACACACACACACTTTACAAAGCGTCAACATGTGAGTTGCTCGGTGCAACAGTGTGAAAGGATTAAAACGTGTTTCTCTTTCTGTTCATTCTGTCTCATTCACGTTTGAAGATAGCTACACTTTGACGAAGTCTAAGAGGATTATACATTATACTGCTACTATAATATTTCAGTCATAATTGAATGTTGTTGATTTGACTAAAAGTTCAGTGTCCAGTTTATTTTAACAAGCTCTCTGGGACTATGACGAAAACATACTTACATATGAACTAATAAGGAAGAGTAACATTCAATAATGGTAAATAATCCGTTCCAATGCCGATTCCAACTGTTTTACACGATCCATGTTTGTAATACAGCACATACTGACAAGTGTTCCTTTACTGCTATTACTGTATTTAGCGACGCACACACAAACACACTTTTCATGCACTCTGTGTACCATCTGTTAAATCAGCACATTCTCTGAACATACTGTACATTTGTTGTTTTTTTTCCTCCTCAGCTTCAGTCTGCTTCTTGCCGAGATGTGATTTTTCTCTGTGTGTGTGTGTGTGTGTGTGTGTTTTCTCATGTCAGCTAAGAAAAGCCTGGACAGCTCAGCAAAATCGTTGGTCTTGGCAACTGAACGTAGGCTGGACCTCAGGAAGTGCTGCTGTAAATCCAACTGGCTGCTTTGTGGTGCTGCTAACATACAGTACGAGCTGTTGTAGTCTTGTTGTTCTGAAAGTGACGAGCAGCATGATAGGGACACATGCAGAGCGAAGGCTTTCTCTTAGGCTTTCACATTTTTCTTTCATTCTCTTACATTCATTTGTTGATCTTTTTCTTCATCTTTCACTGATGAGCACCATCACATCCATGCCGTCTTTGTCTCTCACCCACACACACACACACACACACACAGGAGTCTGGTTTCCATGACTTCGGATGACATTACATTGACTTACATTCATTTTCTGTAGACTCTAAACTCAACCATAACTACTTCTGGCCTAAACCTAACCATTACAACATGTCTTCACCTTAAAATGCATGAATTTACAGTCTTGTAACATGGTTCATATTCTTTTAATCTGACTGAACGACATCAATCTGTGTGGAATAATCTTTTATTTAAAGTGGTCAAATATGAGGGTTAAATCTCTTTTAAAGACTGTTTTCCGTTTGCATTGGAGACAGCTTCGAGTCTGCTGTTCTGCACTTTGTGGGTGAGATGTTGTCCGCACACGTGTTTTATGTCTTTTTATGTTTTTATTTATTTAATTACTGCTGTACAGCACTTTGGTCAACTGCTTGTTGTTGTTTTTTGTGCCTTATAAATAAATTGGATTGGATTGGCGTTTACAGTGTTTGTCCATGAATAATGGGCCAAGACACTTGACCGCCAAGTTGCTCCTGATGGCTGTGCTGGCAGCATATGTCACTTATAAGTCACTTTGGAAGAAATCACCCGTACACACTTTGCACCAGACATGTTGTTGAGGCGACACAGGAGAGAGAGAGAGGGGAATGGTAGAGGCAGCTCAAGACATGAAGTTGGCTAAGAGATGACATTGCACAAAGACATACTTCATGCAATGATTGCTTGCGCTGCTTGTTTTTTTTTTCAGGCGCATCGTCTTTCTACTACCTCTTGTTTGACTGAGTCAGTGAAAAATACTCAGCAAATTGTTAGTGTTGGCTATAGACCACGCGCTGGACGTCAATAAACTATGGCCTGATTTGACTGAGTTGAAAACGCCAACAAATACTTGAGCGTTCTGACTAAGGGATATTCAGGCACAGACGTGCTTGTAGGGGGAAAAACAAACCAAGAAATCATCTGTGATTGACAGTCCTGCCTCTAACATACACATAAAACAAGACAGAGAGCTTACTGTCTCCTTCTTTCTCACATTTTATACGCTCGTCTTTGAAGCACTATTGCTGATATTTCGTCTCTCCATCTACGTTCACACTGTCACTCATATGCACACACACACACACACACAGGTTTGCGCAGCTATCCTTTTAAGGACGTTCATTTGAACAGCCTAAACATGCATTATCCCTTAACTTAACGCTAACCTTAACCTAACCACAATTCAAATCTTAGCCCTAAAGTTAACCAGTTCCTCAGAAATCAGGTTCTGCTTCATTAGGGGCCAGGTTTTGGTCTCCATGAGGACTACTGGTCCGGACAAGGTCAGAGTTTATGCGATTAAAATTGTCCTAAAGAGGAAACAAAGTATACACACACACACACACACACACTGCAGAGCAGAGCTGCTGACCTTAGCATTCAGCAGTGATGGGAAGGCAGGACCAAGAAGACTGAGGCATCCTGGCTCAGTCTGGACAGGCGAGCAAAGCAATCAATTAATCCATCAATACGCCTCTATCTGTTGTAGTGCTGTTTTCAATCGCTCACTCTCTCTCTCTGTCTCTGTCTCTGTCTCTCTCTCTCTCTCTCTACGTGGCTCTTTTGTGCAGAGATGCACAAATACACAACCCTAAAGCAGCCAGATACAATGTTAATGGAATCCAATAGAATAGAATAGAAAGGTTGAATGTAATTTTTCTAAATTACATTCAAAGATAAGGAGCACTGCCACTTTGTAAGTTGATGTGTTTAGACGCTGATCGATAGCTGCAGCCTCATTAACATAGACCTTATCATAAAGACATCTATACTGTCAAGAAAAAGCCACATTGATGCCACATGTGCACACTTTGTGGCAGCTGTGACCTTTTACTGAGAAGAACCTGCCTGGCTTTGGAGAACAGGACACTGTCTGAAGAAAAACATCACACACTGTACACGTGTACACGTACACAGTTTGGAATCCTGGCTACACGTTACTTTGTGTGCTCGGATTATTAATATAATGAATAATGATCACAACAATTTATTAATCTGCTTGGTTCGTACCTGTTTCCCATAAGAAATGCAAAGGATAATGTGCTTGAAACCAAAAAAACATTTTGTGCTTGTCGCCGTTGATCAAACTCAACTCAAAACCAGTAATACAATCTTAGTAACAAGTTATAATACCTTATTACGATAAATATGGACTGAAACACACACAAAAAACTGCCTGGCAAGTGAAAAAATATTGCATAGATTGCCTTGATTTTAGGAATTGAATCTGAGGTAAATCTTAAAACTGTTGACACAGTTTGGCACAAAGAAGCCTATGTAACAGTTACTAATGTTGTTGTTTATCGTATGTAAAACAAGCCACTGCCTGCTCGTAAGTACTAAATATTTATACGTTTATGTGTATGATTAAACTGCTGTTTTTCATGTAAACATTGGCAGAACTTTTTTTATTTTCCTGGCAATCAATTACAAATTTTAAAACTAAAAGGTTTTTTCTGCTCCTACACATGCCATCATGGAGTTCATTTGTATTCATTGCTAACAGTGCCACCAAATATTAACTGGCCAAAAGAATGGTAATCCTTGTTATTCAAATGAAATACTTTCCAATAATCAAAGCACTCATTTTGTTGCATATTGAGGTGGCATTTATCTAGTGATTACATGATGGACAAACCATTATTTCTTGTCTGATCAATGCTCAGGGCCAAAGTATCCACTGAAAATATGATTACACATTTTTAATAAAATAACAGCTGCCGCCAGACAAGCTAAAATCCCAGACTTGTGTATCTTCAGTGTCCTAAATATGGAGATAAACATGTAAACAGTGCATGTGCTGAATAAGCTGTATGATCCCTAGCTTTCCTTATATGCATTTAAAGTCCATTTATGTCATCTGCTTATCAATTGGGAAAAAAGTAATCCAATTTTAAACTCCCTTATATGCTTCAAAATGGAAACATGATGCTTTACATGATTTGGTTGCTCTGTAATTATTTCATTTGCGCCGCTCACAAATTGTGAATATACATAATGTTCCGTTCCCACACGGCACTCCCAGTTCCTACTATCTCATTTTTCCCTCTCTGGCCGTTTGCGAAAGGTCAAGCCGACCAATCCAAGACAGGAACTGATGTGTGGCTGCACAATGGACTCTCTGACAGATATGAGATTAGAGAGAGGGAGAGAAATACCAGTGGATGGTCACTGCCAATTCACTGACACTTTTTTGTCCACTAACAAAAAAAAATGAAGACTTTTGATTGCCTTATTTCACACATGGGTGCTTTCATATTATCTTAAAATAGTAGATGATCATCTGGAGTTTAGACGGTGATGTTTTTTGTTTTTACTTTTCTGCATTTAAATGATAAATGGTCTGTATTTATTTGGCGCTTTTCTAGTCTTGATGACCACTCGAAGCTGCTTTACACCACGGTCTTTGCCATTTACCCATT
This sequence comes from Solea solea, assembly GCF_958295425.1. Classification (NCBI taxonomy): domain Eukaryota; kingdom Metazoa; phylum Chordata; class Actinopteri; order Pleuronectiformes; family Soleidae; genus Solea; species Solea solea. The sequence continues at coordinate 19,352,691 of NC_081141.1, forward strand.
CACACTGCATTTTTGCATTACTCATCTTTCATACCCATTCACACACTGCCGGCACGGTCTCTTGCCACAGGGACACATCGTAGACTAGGAGTTGAACCCACAACCTTCCAGTTGAAAGACGACTCACTCTACCACTGAGCTACCGTCGCCCCTTAACCTATCCCCCCAGGGAGAAGTGGGGGTTCCTGGCTCAAGAGTACCCCAGCCCCTTTGACTTAGTGGGGACTCAAAACCCGGCAACCCTCCGGTTACAAGCCAAGCTCCCTTCCCACTTGTCCATGCGCTGCCCCAACCTTGTTACTGTTAATTCAACTAGCTTCCTTGTTCTGTGCATTTAAAGTAAAAATCAAAACAACGGCACATTATCCTATTTTTCTCCGTTCCGTTTGATAAGCTTAAGAAAACTGTGACAGCACAGTTTGTTCAATTAGAGGCAAGAATAATTCAAATCTCTGCTATTAGAGCACTCGGCGTCACGGCTGTGTCATCTAACAGGCTTATGACATTAATGATCGCCCACATTCTGTGCATTATCAAAGACAAGTCTGTGATAACCTACAGAAAAATACAAAAGCTTGGGAGTGCGCACACTTTTCCACTAAATTGGGTTTGTTTTTAAAAAGCGAAATTATACAGCAATAACTGCTAAAACAATGGCACATTTTCTTTTTTCAGTTTAATAGCCGTAAGAAAACTGTGGCAGCACAGTGAGTGGTATGGTTTGTCCAATTAGGTGCAACAATAATTAATGTCTCCGCAATCATCATTAGCGGTGAGCTGTCGAAACAGATTTAAGAGCAATATTGATCTCCAACATGTTGGCAATTAAAACATTTCAAATCAGACCCTGAACTCCCTCAAATATGTCATTAAAGGTGTACACATACATGTATAAAGCGGTAACCCAAAGGCACATCTTAGTCTTGGAAGTGCACAGACGAGGTCTTCAGGCAGCGTATCGCTTTGGAAAAGAAACTTCAAACAATCCCTGCCCTCAGGATCTGCCAAAGGCGTTTAGACTTTTATTATTCCTCCAGCTCCAAGCGTCAGAATGTGAAAACAAACAAAATTGTTCCTTGTATTCCAGGAGACAGGGTGAAATCATAAACACAACCATGACGCCTTCTAACAGATTAACATGGACATGTTCCATACCCAGGGATCACAGGGCACTATGGCCTAATCAAGCATGGTGGTAATACAAGGATAACTTGAAACGTGAAAATAGTCTTCTACAGCATTAAATACAACTGAAACTATATTCTTTATAAAATGTGGATTTTTTTTTTGTTGCTCCAGCAATTGGTTCTTGTTCCTTTCAACTGCATAGAACCCGTATTTATTGTATTCATGATGCCATTCTTGTAAATGATGTTCCCACTCAGAAAAACAAATCACAAATCTCAAGGCGCCAAAACGGGAGTTCAGACTCTTATGTGTGACACAACACGAGGAAAAAGCCTTGATCTTTTCCTTGACCCGAACCTCATTCATAACTGAGAAATGGTTATCATTTTATCATTTATCAAAATCACAACTGCCACGTCTGTAAACAAGTAAATAAACAACATCATTTTGGTTCAGACACATGAGCTCACAAGTGTCTGTGGACACGAGCCGTCAGGTGACTATAATCCAACAAAAACAAAACATTCAAAAACAAGACTGTAAATCACTCGACCTTTGAGGACTTGTGTTGTATGAACTGCGTGTTCATAAATATTAATATTGTTTTCTTATTAGTATTTAGTGTAGCTGAAATACGCATGATCTATCCATCTTCTTTAACTACAGCTGGCTTTCATCTTTGTCAGTTACACTGTAAATACACTTTCTTTTAGTTGATCTACATGTCTGGATTTTTAATTTTTCGGCATTCAGCTCCGTAATGGAAAAAACACTGCAATTCAGTTACCCGTAGTTTCAATGCAGTGACTCAGCGTAATAGCTTAGGCCATTTACCTCAAATAGCCAACTGACCTGCAAACAAGACGCTACACTTGCCGAAGAAATGCTGACGTAAATACAACAATAACAACAAACAAACATCATTCAAACTCTCCAACCAACTGACCTTTAACGTGTCCTTGTTATTTTACAACTGACTGAGAGGACATGACGTATGTTGTTGTTTGCTGCTGTCAGAGCTCACAGATGCCAGACACGCTGCTGTCTGTCTCTCAGTCCTGCTCCAAACTCTAATAATTAAAACTGCTTGGACGGATTGAAATTTCCGTCCAGACATTTCTGTCAATACCACTGAATGATGTTTTTTTTTTTTTCCTACAGCCGTCACGAAACTGAAATATTTCTAGATTGACGTAACGTAATTTTCCTCAACCTTTCATCTAAGGCAGGGCTGCCAATCGTTCCGTGAAATGAGGAGAAACCAGAAGTTACATCGCGCTAGTTCACGTGATGCAGATTGATGAACCTTTAAAACGAAACACCATTTGAAGTTTAAATAACTCAAACCTGTAGATTATCCAAAGCATTTTTAGACACTGGATGTGAACGCCCCCCTTTGATTGACAAGACTAGGAATGTTCCAAATTCTAAATTCTGATCTTTTTTGCACTGGATGTGCTGCTTGTCATAAATCTAATGACGGACCTGTAAAATGCTTTTATTATTCGACTCGCTCAGGTCATATGCTTCGATTTTGGGAGGCTGAGCTTTGGTCATCAAAATCCCAAGTGCTGGATTTACGTGTCGCACTTTTCTGCAGAGAGATGATGATGAAGAAGAAGAGGAGGAGGAGGAGGAGGAGGTGGTGGGTGCACTGAGCATGCTCTGTGGTGCCTCAGGCCTAGAGTGGAGCTGTGCTGACCTTGAAGGTGTCATATCGATCGATCGCCACTGAGAAGCTGTGTGTGTGTGTGTGTGTGTGTGTGAGAGGGAGAGAGAGAGAGAGATGGAGGCGTGCAACTCTGCCAAACAAGGAGAAAACCGAAACCCGCACTAATGATGAATCATTGATAAGTGGACAAGAGAGAAATATCTCCCTCCTTTTCTTTCTTTGTCTCACTTTTTATATTAGCTCACTTTTTTAACACCCGCTTCCTCTTAAACTCCACGTCCCTCTCTCTCTCTCTGCAATTCTCACCCATTTCTTGCCAAATGTCAATTTTAGCATTCACTCTATCCTTCTCCCTTTTTTTTTTACCCCCTCCACTTTACGACAGTTTCACTTTCAATCACTCTTTTTCCCGCCATCTTGACATTTCTGTCTCTCCTGTATCAGACCTGGGCGTCATAAATCCCACCTCCCTCTCTTTCAAGGTGCTTTGGAACGGCACGCACAGACGCTGCACGGCGTTTGTCAGATGTGCTTGGTCTCTGCAGTCCGTTTGGGAGGGTCATTAAGTGTCATTTTATGGAACCTGTTCTTCCAAAAGGCCTATGTCAGCTTCCCTGCTCACATTTCTCTCTTGACGTCTCAGGCGCTGAATTTTTAGGGGGGGATCTCTCATGCAAAATGAACCTTATCTTCAACAAGGCTTGAGTTGAAGACGTCCGTGCGTGTCGTAGTTTGCTGGCACTTGAATTTCACAAGATGCCCATCGCCATGAGCCGATCTGTGGTAAAGGGGACTCAGCCGCGATACAAATGTTGTTAGGTGAAACGTAGGAGCCTTTGTGTGGTATTTTAGGCCCACACTCAGACGATTGTTTCTTCCTCCTGAGGGAGACAACATAGTCTCACCAAACCTGATTTGTTTCCTCTCCGAGAATGGAAGGCTGTATTGATCAGGCAGGTTTAGACTAATTTATGAGCGGGCTGAATCTTAAACAACACTGACAAGTACCAAAGGAACTAAAGTTGCTTGAGAGAATTTACCTTTCCTTGTCTCCAGAACCCTGCGATGATCCTGTAACATTTAAAGCTGCAAATAAATTGTGTTCTTTGTGGCTCTGCTGTGTGCCTGAAAGCCATGCCCGAAGGATATAAAACATTTATCACGGCAAAGTCTTTGGCTTTGACTTTACGATAAAGGCTGTACAAGTTTTAACATATCCACAGCAAAAACAAGCATCGGAGCCCAGTATATCATCAATGATTATTCTACATTCCCTCTCTAAACACTCAAACACTCACTTTTCATCTTCTCAATATTCCATTTAACCCTGTGAGGTTCAAACAAAATAACACACGCGATAATAGGTAACGTATCCAATCCTGTGTATGTCAAGAAGCAGCGAGGTGCAGATTAATACAGTCACTATTGTCGCTTTTCCACGATACAGTTCCGGCACGACTCGACTCGTCGCGGCTCGACTCTCTCTACGTTTTCCATGACGATGGTACTTACTCAGCGTGGGCGGAGTCATCATAGCACGGCGGCATGAAACTGCCGTGACGTCGCTTTATATGCGACACACACAAACTAGTGACTTGCAAAGCAGTTCTTTCTGGTGTACTGACTCATTAGACTCAGTTCAATAAATGGATTTGTTCACAGAATCGTTCAGTACTTCCTGCTGACACAGTCACTGCACTGAAATACAGCAGAACGGGTTGTGATCCCAGCTTTCGCTAATTACACCAGACTCCTCTGTTAAATAGTGAGATTTTCGACGTTTCCTTGCTAAATGTCGGAGATTAACGCACGTCTTCAGGATTTTCAAGGATTTTTAACTGATCGACAGTTCGGTATTGTTCAGTTTGATTCCTGAGTTGGACGTTGGACGTTGCACTCTCTGACCACTCAGTGGCCAGCAGTCTGTTGACATCACTTTTTAGTATTGGCTCAGCACGCTTGGAACCTCACCAGAGCAGGTACCAAAGAGAGCACCAGGTTCCATCACTAATGGAAAAGCAAGAAAAACCGAGTAGTAGAGTCAAGTCGTGCTGGAATGGTGTAGTGGGAAAGCGCCCTATGACACACTCTCTGCACACTTTGCGATCACAACGTGAACACCATCGTCAGCAGCCCTTGCTGTATTCATGCATGTGGACTTTAGGTGGACTTTAGTTGACTTTTTGGAGACATTAACCATGTGTACTTGTGCACAACTGTTGTTGTTGCTGCTGTTGTTCCCACACACAGCAACTCTAACTCCCTGTCTGACTCTGCACTCTATACTGACGCCACCATCTCTCAGTATCTGTCAACACACTCACCCGAGTGTCAACACGCTGCAGGGCATATATACACCTGGATGTATGAGGAGCACTGGGAGAGGATGTTGTCAGTGGAGAGGAGAGGAGAAGGAAGAGGAAGAAGAAGGGCAAAACCGTAATATGACCTAACTTTCTCAAACAGAAGTGCGTACATGTGCAAAAAGATGGTGAGACAACGAAACATACATACATATAAATAGGCATGTATAGGGGGCACGTGTGAAAACGGATACATAATTTCCTCCAGAGTAACCTTATTCAGCTCTCCGAGAGAAAGAAGACACCCCACACACACACACAATGTATATACTAGCTGCTCCATCTGTCTTCGACTCCTCCTCTCTGAGGGGCCATAAATCAATCACTGCCAAAATACTGCACCTCAAGACTCACACATAGAAACGCACACACACACACACACACACACACAGTAATATTGATTTTGTGTCTACATTTGCATTCACTTTTTAAGAAAAAATGTATTACGTATTTGTCTTATTATTCTCTTTTTTGTCATTTGAATGGCAAGTGTGGACACTTTAATGCATCAAATGCAAACCTTTTAGGTGCTGCCGAAATGTTATGTATTCATTAACAACTGTGTCTTTTAACAGTGGATTTCCCTCTGTTGAATTTTGGATTATCTTCTCATGAATGTGTTGTTCTTTCGCAAATAATCTGAGGTGTCATTTAACTGGAATTTCATCTGCCCTCACTATGGGGGAAGATGTAGTGCTATGTCAGTGCCCTTTATAGACAATTATTAATCACAATGTGGAACATATGCAAAAAAGAAGGAAAGCGTTTGTCTGTGGTGTGGGACGCTGTAATTTAGGTGGTGCATTTAATTGTACACGCCCATATATAGGAGACTTGTTATCAGAATGGCAGCAGTCGTCCAAGCGTGACACAGAAACAGGGCAAGTATGATGAGCCGAGAGGAGTTTCACCACAATGTTTCTGAGTGGCAGTTCTATGGCGGATAAAGAGACGAGTGCTCGGTTCCATTGCTGCTCTAGTTGCATATTTCTGGACAAACCGTGCCTCGAGCCTGATATGGTTAATAATATAAGCTGCACGGACCAACAATTAAACAAATATTTGTCTGAATCCTGACAGGTATCCTCATGCTACATCCACTTGTTGTTGTTTTTACTGCCACTGCAAAATATGGTGACAGCAGTGATGTGCACTGAATACAGCCAACATTAAATGAAGGGCACAGCACTATACTTCAAAATGTTCTAAACCTGGATCAATCTTTCAACACGAAATGAGCCAGTGTGGATAAAATATGAAAGATTCACAGCTCTATGGCAGCAGAACCATCGTGAGGGACTGTACACGTGTAGCAATTATAGGACTGGACGGGAATTGTGAGTGGTTATTATAATCATTATTATTTTTATTATTATTATTGTTATTATGAGTTCACAAGGCTGGAAAACTATCAGATATGTGACAAAAGGAAGAAAACAGGGTCACATCTGTTTTAGTATGTCAGTATGTTAAACTGCAGCTGTTTACAGAAGTAAAAGAAAAAAGAAGAAGTTTAAAATGTGTGTGTGTCAGTTTAGTAAGCATGCATGTTATTAACCAGCAGCACTGAGACCTAACCATTCTCCATCACACGGCAGCTGTTTGCATCTGAACACGACACATGTTCATGGACACATGATGGCGGTCCGTATATACCGTGATTAACATGACACGCAACATCAATATGCACATATAACACATCTAAGCATCACACTGTAACTTCCCATAGACAAAAACATTACCACATAAGAGCCATAAAGTCAGTGCATGTGCTCTGTTTGTGCACTGATATGATCACAGCGGCCACAGGGCGAGGAAACCCTTAAATGTGATTTAAACATTCAACTTGTAGACTCAAGAGATTATATGAGTAATACATTACAGACAGGTACAAAACATGTAATTAACGGCCTCCAGTTATTCCCCATAACTTACTTCAATTTTAGTATAACATCAGGTTCTGATTTCTAAAGTTGGCCAAAATGTTGGACCCCCCCCCCCCCCAATCCAACCACAGTGTGGATGAGCACTGAGACAAGTCCTGATTCTTACCTTTGATGCCAAATTTGGAGTTCCCTCCAAACTTGAGAATCACCAACATCAGCAGGAAACCGGTGAAGGCGACAGCCGCGATGCCCACCACCACGTACACCTGCGGTGCAATCAGAGAGCAGAGGCATAAACTCACTGATGAACTCACAAAAAGTTCAGCTCAGGTGTTTCTGGACAACTAAATGTGCCGTGAAACGGGACTTACAGCAACTCTGTCCTCGGGTGGATTGACTGGAGGACCATCTGAGCAGGAGGCAGAGAGCAGAATGATAAGAGACGCAGCCACAGTGAAAAGAAAAGTGTGACCACTGAGGGTCAAGGTAGTTTTCGGATGTCGGCTCATTTTATAATTTATTTAACTTTGGCTAAACCTTCAGTAGAAAATACAGGAACAACTGTGGAATACATTGATTTTATGTGGGGTTTGTTTGCTTGTATTTCCAAGGCCAGTGCTGTACAATGCTAAATCGTGATGGAACCCTTATCTCGTGTTTCTTTCTTCCCGTTTTCAAGTGCCAGCATAAGCTTAAGCTAGGATCTAGTTCGATGGGGCGCAGAAAACTGCTTTGGGTTAAAGAAACATAAGGTTCAGGTCAAGAGAAAAGGAAGCGGATACAGTATATTGATTGTGAAACTTGGTAAGGCAGAAATATTCGCCCCCGAAGCTAAACGATTTGTCTCCGTCAAACTTTCATGCAGCTTCATGAGTCAGCAGCTAACTGCAGCAACCATCCAGGCAACATCAACAACAACTCACGGGGGTTTCCACGGTAACTGCCACATTTATCAATGTGCTGTGCTGCAGGCTACGGTGAAGCAAGGCAGAGTAAATGTTACAATTAAAGGTGCAGTGTGTCACATTTAGTAGGATTTACTGGCAGACAGTGAATCTACTTCTCATCGTTTGTTTTTTGTAGCTTTAAAATAAGATTTTTACATGTATTTAGCCTACTATGCAAAAATCCACAGACTCACCACTAGATGTCACTATTTTTGACACACTGGACCTTTAATGAAACTGTGGTGCTTGTGATTGGCAGTGAGTGAACAGAGGGTGTGGCTGTACCTGTGATTAGATCTGCAGAAGCGAGACGTTGTTGGAGGAAGACACACACACGCGCACACACACACAAAAACAAGTTAGTTTCAAAACAACAAATAAGTGGTGACCACACAAAGCAACAAGCAACACGGACAACTTTAAAGTGAGTCATACTCCCCCTACCAGACTTTTTGTAAAATATAATGTGTCATGATTAAATGTTACTGTTATAACATACAATACACACAATTTAAACCTAAAATGTTACATTTGAATGAAGACAATTTTAGCGATGTGTGGTTCTTACTCACCGTAATAGGACGGCTCAGTTCCTACACGACAAAAACAGGAAAGAGGAAAATCTGGTGTTATATGGACTCATTAACCGATCATAAAAACAAAATAATAGTTAATTACTTTGAATTGATTTATTAACCAATTATGTTCAGCTGCATTAACTCACCTTCCCAGGGCTCGTGCATGAAGTGAGCTTCCACCTCCTTCTCGTCAGAGCCGTATTTATTTTTTGCGACCAGTCTGTACTTCCCATTGTTGATGTGTGTGGGACTGTCCAGCTGCAGGCAGCCATGGTACTCCCTCTCTGTCGTGTCGTGGATCCTGGTCAAGATGTAGCGACCCTCCGTCACCATCACACCGTTCCGGAACCATTTTAGCTCTGGCTTTGGGTTCCCTGAAACACAAAAAAAAAGTGTCATTTTTGTTGGGTTTTTATATGGAAAAAATCCATGAACAGTACGGTACTGCATGAAGAATTTCACGCCATTTTTACCTGCCACACTGAAAGGGATGCACCAGTGATGGTCTGGGATTGCATCACTTAGCTTTGTAATTCTGGGAGGAACTGAGGGCATAAAAGACAAATAGACAGGACACACGTAAGAGATGCAGCTGTCTTGTCCAGGACGATAACACAGAGACAAAAAAAGTTTGACATGTTCGTATAAATGAAATCGTAGCGAGACGTACAAAGTATATCAAGCAGCAGAGATGATTCCCTCTCTCCGACAACGTTCTCAGCCGTGCAGCTGATCTTGCTGTTGTGGTCCATCCACGACAGGTTGGAAAGTCGCATTACCGAATTCTGGCCCGATGTCTCAATCTGAGTTTGGACACACACAAAAAAAGCAATTTTAATCCCATTCTGATTATATAAATATAACTGTAAATTGCCCAAAACGTGGTATTGAAGTTTCTACTACTAATTTCATCATAGGGTAGTAATATTATGTGAATCTTATTTCTGATTACCAAAGTGGAGTCCCAAATATTTTCATGTGACGGCATTACACTGACGGTAGCCCATATTGATTCCCATTAGCGAGTTATTACCTGGATATTACTTTGGAAATGACATGGTATTACTGTAATATTACCTCACTATTACCATCGTTATGACCAAACTGGGGATTTTATTAGAAAGTTGGTAATATGATGATACTACCTCCATATTAGAAAATTATATACTACCATATTACCATTTAACTATAATGTGAAGTGTTATCCAACCATTTAGCATATTATGAGACGTAAATGAAAAGTAATGTTACCACTGACGGTATATAACAAAGAAAGAGTCCGGGTTGTGTTGTAGGATTAGGCAAACAGTGGTGACGTTTAGTGTAAACCTTCGGGACATCATGTCTGTCGTGTGTGTCCGTGATCTCACCACATAGTTGGTGACCAGCGACATGTCCCATATCAGCTCAGGTGAGGGCACGCCAGAGGTTATACAGGTCAGCTGCACGTTCTCTTTCTCCATTACCTCCACTCTGGGTGGGTTCAGCGTTGCCATGGGTACCTCTGCATACAACAAGGGAGGGAGAGAGGGGAAGGAAATGAGGAGAGCGGCGAGACGAGGATGTGGCCATGGATTGAATGCCAACTCTTGTCTCTTCAGTTGAAACGCAAGGCACGCAACAAGCTCATAAGAGCAGGAACACACACACACACACAAACACACACTACCATGGAGTAAAAAGAAGAAGTGCACACAAAGGAAAGCCTTGAATTCAGTCCCTGTGTCTCTCTTACAGACTCACATTGAAGCAAACTCACTCAAATCAAACAGTAAGACAAAGAGGTAGAGTTCAAACACAGTGACGGTTACGCTGATTACGAGTGCGTGTCTTCACCAGGTCCTACGACTAAACTGATTGGACAGAGTCTGAATCCTCTGTCAATGCAAAGGCACTGGTAATGTTCTGTGTGTGTGCGTGTGCGCGATGACCAGGAGGTGACCTGAGTATGACCAATCAGACTCAATCAGAGTCTCAACACATTTGTCGCCTGTCGAATAACGTCACTGTTAAGAGGAGAGGAGAGGAGAGCAGAGGAGAAGAAAAGAGAAGCAGATAACCACAGATAGAACGGGAGTGATTTCTTATCAAAACCCTCTTCTTTACCCTTCTTGTCTCCTCCCCCAACTTCCCCTGCCTGTCCATCAGCACAATGCTTATCACCAGGGCAACCCACTTATCACTACGGCAACCCACTCAATCACCACAAGATGCTCACAAAAAGAAATCAGTCATTTTAGCGGTGGCAGCCCGGCTGCCATATCAGAGCCACATACCTCAACACACTCTCTTTAAATTAGTTTTCCATTGCCACTAAAGCCACACACACACACACACACACACCTGCCGAGTCACACCAGGTGAAGTGAACCTACACGTGCCTGTAACAAACACTGAGGTTCACAGTAAAATGTCTGATGAAATTAGAGCTTGAATAATAGAGAAGGAAATGCCAGAAAATATTGGCAAGATAAAGATGGGAATAATCACTAAGAACACATTAACATCTTGGGTTTGGAAAAAGGCATTTGATGTTGCTCAGCGTGTTTGGTTTTAATGTATTTTATCGCAGAATTGTCCACAACTTGGCAGGTGACTTCAGCCGTTTTGCTTGGATAAGAAAGGCTAGAAATATCAGTCGAAATGCGACGCGATACATTTCTAAAAAGAAGCATTTATGCTCCGGTCACAGGTGTGGACCAAGGTGTGAAAAACACCTACAACTATTCAACAAAGTCAAGTCGTTTCTCTGGTGCTGTTTTCTATAATTGCTCACTTCATGTCCCTCTCCACAGGAGACCTGTGAACCCAGTGGAAGAGTTGCTTTATGTGTCATTTGGCATCATTTGTGCGGCTCTTTTTTGGGCGGTTGTACCCAATTCTCTTTGTGACTGCATGTGTGTCTTTGTCGCCCTCTGTAGTGAATCAATTCAATTCCCAATAAGGAATACTCTCAAAAACAGAACCTGGCCCAAGGCCTTCACTAAATTTGTAGTGAAATACCAAGTCAGGCTTTTTTTCTTCTGCTTCCATGTGACTCCATGGGAAAATAAAGGTGTTTTTAATTAAGAAGTCACTAGCACTTTTATTCATGATGTTAGTTCATCCTTTTAGTGCTATTATATTGTATATTATGTGCTTACTATCTATGAATTCTTTGTTTTACATTTTACGACACTTCTCAATAACTTCATCGTAGCATTTCAAAGATTGACGTTTCTGGTCTTCTGGGTTACTCTGTGTGTAAATGATGTCCCTCATTATAGTCAGCCACGGTCATTACGACAGAAACTTGGGGCTAATTATTTTCAAATCATTTCTTGGGGGACTTTTTCCTCTCTCCGCTCTGTTACCGAGTGGTTGCTCAGTGCTGGAGCGGTCGGGTTTCTCTCTGTACTACTGTGAAGTCTTGACCTTATTCTGTGAAGTGCCTTGAGTAATGTATGTTGTACAAATGAAATTAACTTGGAATTGGGAGTGCTTACTTTGAATTTCTAAAATGATTTCTGCCCATCTGTGTCATTTTCACACATTTTACCGTATTTTGCGAGACGTCAACACAACATAATACGAAAAGGAGAAGAAAATCTTGTACAATCATTTTGTTTGAGAATTTGGGCCAAATTGCAACTATAAATAATGTCCCCATCTAAAACCCAGAGGGAAGGAATGAATGAATGGATATCACTTAGTGCCTGCAGGAGCATGTCTGAGCTGTGCACTATACGAGCACAGCGTCAAAGATATTCCCAGGTGATGTGGCGATGAATAAAAAATAAAAAATAGTTTTTTTTTTTAAAGAAAACATCCACCGCTCTTTGGATTGCATGCGCCATAGAATACGTCAGCGTCATTGTTGCTGGTGTCACCGTTTGCCAGCTCACGTCCTGTTGTTCGAGCACAGGGAAGCCGAAAAAAAGACTTTAAAAGCCAGAATCTATTAAATATGATTCATTTTCTGACAATGTTGAGCCATTTAACACCTGCCTTGTTCTCACTATGGAGTTTGCATGTTCTCCCCGTGTGTGTGTGTGGGTTTCTTCCAGTTTCCCTCCACAGTCCAAAAACAGTCTCTAAATTGACCGTAGGTGTGAGAGTGCGAGTGAATGGTTGTTCGTCTCTATGTGGCCCTGTGATGGACTGGCGATCTGTCCGGGTTGTACCTCGCCTTTCGCCCTCTGTCAGCTGAGATTGGCACCGGCGCTGCCCGTGACCCTCATGTGGAGGATAAAGCGGTAAAAGATGGATAGATGGTCTGATGCTCTCTCCTCAGAGCTGTTTGTCACAAAGTATCATAGTTTTGGCCTCATGCTACAGTTAAGGTTAGGCGAAAGACTGTTAACGAAACTGTGGTCTCGTTCATGATCGTTGCCCAAACCGACTGTGAACACGAAGCGCACTCTTCCTCTCTGCGCTGGTTCAGCTGTAAATCCTTTTGATCATAAGAGTGACCCCTAATAAACTATAAACAAATAAAACGTTGATGGCATTTTCCTTTGCTGTTAGGATGATTTACTGAATAGTTTAGACAAGGTATGGTCTGCTGGGTTTTTTTATGATACCATCCATTAAGCAAAACAAGACATCTCTATGAGTCTGCACTGTGCTCGTCGTTGTGTACTTTCTAACTCCTGCGGTGGTTGTAAGTGTTATAGAATTTATTTTGAACTGTTATTTTTATTATTATTATAATAATATTATCATTATTATGATTATGATTTGATTAAATTGAAAAAGTCTGACACTCGGACGTATCTGTCCATGTGTTCAGCAAGAAACTAGATGAATAACAAAAGACGGACAAGAGGATTACAGCGAGGAAGGAGCCTAATCACAAAGTCCTTCGAGACAAACCAATGAACTGACACAGAGACAGAGGGACAGAGAGGGAGACGGATGAAGACGGAGTGCACCAATACTGTGATGTGACCAGGAGAAATCTGGTAATCCATCTGTTGCCATGGCCACAGCATGTAGTAAGTGTAGGGCCTTCAGGTTCAGTTTTTAACATCTATGCCTCAAAAGGAATGAGTGTGATTATTTAAAAAAAAAAATAAAAGAACAAGACAAAGCTACACAAATGACAGGTTGTTATACAGTATTGTGTTGTTTATCCTGTTAACAACAGAGTGTTTTAACACTTGCAGCTGTTTCAATCCCCTTCAATTCTGCTGAGTGATACATTAAACTGAGGCCATGCTCGGACTGCCAAGCAACATTAGCGTGTTTCAGTCTATCCAGATTTTATCCACATTGGTTTTGAAAGTCTGGACAGCCAAAAAAAAAAAAATACAAAAAAAGTAACACATGTCGGAGATCCCGTTTATTTATTTATTTATTTATTTATTTCGAGTTTGATTCGAACCACATTTTGTTTGGTTTGTTTGAAATGCAACTCAAATCTGATTTCATGCAGTCGCCGCCTCAGTCTGAATGGTCGGCTTGTTTGAATCAGATTTCAAACTTGACCGCCGGTCCTCGACAGGACACACAACAAACAGTGTTGTCAAGACCAGCCACAAGAGTGGGACGGTTCGGTACAGTACGGTAAATACAGTATGCTTTGGTGCCTTTTTCCCTCGGGGTACAAGAGTAGAAGGGTACGGCACGACAGTGAGCTGACTGGGCGACAGAAAACGCATCACTCCCGCGACTTGATAACATGATGGTGCACCTCCACATGTTTCTGTATCTATGTATAAAATCTGCACAAGAAAATCTACCGACTGGATTATTTAACAGTGGTCTGAGAAATATCTGAACGTGGCCTCGTTCTCATGATACGCAGAGGAAATGGGACAGCAACAACATCACAGCAGCACTGTTTTTAGGGAAGTTTTGTGATCACAGTCAGAGTTTGCCCGCTGATTTGAGTGGAGCTCCAGCAGTAAACAGTCCACAGAGAGAGAGGGAGATACTGTATGTGGGTGGCCTGAAAGCTTGGTATCAGCCTGAGGGCATCAGAGGGTACTTCCTCTCCTTTGTGCCTTCCTCGTGTGTCACTCAGAAATGCTCGGCCATACAGAGGGAGGAAGAGTCTTACGTGAAAGCGACAGACAGATGGAAAATGAGCACTAAAGGGGAGGATCGGCCAGAGGGAGGGAGGGAGGGAGGGAGGGAGAAGGGATAGAAATAAAAAAAAAAAATTGACAAAGGCCTGAAGCTTGGCCAGACTGTGATCTCTTTGGTGTATCAGTGTTAACCCTGGGGCATTATTTGGCACCCCCTGCCCCCATCATGTCTTCCTCCTCATATGTCACTCTGCCAGGGGGTCCCCACCTCTCCACGGACCCTGTTGTAGCTGTGCTAATGCCAAAAATAACCTTTACTGGTGAGAGGATGGGAGTTCAGAGAGGACAGATCAATAGAAGTTATCAATGACGCCGTTAGCTTCCTGCAACTTATTGTTTGTGTCCTCCGCGATCCCGACTGCCCCGAGCTGTTTAAAGAGCAGATTTATACCCTGTCGACAACAGAGATAGTAAAATAAAAACATCTAAATCATGTTCTGGCCAATTATATAAAACAATCAGATTACATTTCAGTTTAGCTCTGTGAAGCCTTTCTGGCAGCTTTTGTTGTGTGTATTACATTTAAATCAGACATGAAGTGGATATTTTATGTTGCCACTTTACAGTAACAAACGAGATCTGACATTTTCCCTCCGGGGGGAGGGGGGGGAGGGGAGGGGGGCGAAACAAGCTGAGTTTCATTTGTTTTCGTGGGTCAAGCTCAAGATGCTTGCAGACTGAATGTCCATCTGAGGCGGATTTGTGTTTAAGGAGATCAACAAAATCCACACTGAGTGTGCACAGAATCGTCCGCAGGACCTGCTCAGACTCTCGGAGACGGGTCAAGCTGCAATCTGACCCTGTTTATGAATAGCAGCGAGAGTCCAAAATAGCAAAACTCATTAAAAATGAATGCAGGGGGGATGCAACGCACAGTGAAGAATGCAAGAATAATGTGTCAATTAACCGCTGACATTTAAATGCTTAAGCTTGATAAAGACTCTCATAAGCAAGCACATAAAAGGTTTGCGGTCAGTGTAAACTCCATACCAGAGTGAGAGCCGGCTTCCTGCTTATAGCTTTACATTCAACGTGTATATTTATATATATATATATATATATATATATATATATACACATATGTGTACATATATATATATATATATATATATATATATATATATATATATATATATATATATATATATATATATATACACACTTTCTGGCTCTCTGAATGGATTTAGATTTTAGATTTCAGAACATCTTGCAACTTTATAGATTTATAAAAAAAATAATAATGATTTCTAGTTAACGGTGAATCATCGTTTCTAGTTGACTGAGAAATGACTGTAATCAGTCAGATGACTGTAATCAGTCTATAAGATGACACGGCTCGTCACGCTACACACACACACACACACACACTACTCGGTATGTTACTCATTCCTGTCAATCTATGCTTCGTATGGATATAATCCCAGAAATGACATGGGACAGCAAGTCGAAATGAAATGATGTTTATGAAGCCCTCTGTAAAAGCAGCGTGGCTTTGTGTGCATCACTTATTGTCATTAATGAACTCGAATGTAACTAAAACTAGAGTTTAAAACTCAAGTTTACCTCTTTGTTCATTCGTTTCATAAGTCTAATACTTTGGGTGTGCAAGTTTGCACAAACCAAGCAGAACCAAGCCAATCTGACATCATGGCAGTGGTGAACGTTGGCAGTTGGATTAGTTGGAATAAAACTGTGTCATACATAAGAGGAAGTGCCTTGGAATCAATGGCGAAAAAATGGTGAAACATTTTCTCAAGGGGAAAATTTGAATTTGGCTCTTCTTCCCTAGAAAGAAGAGCCACATTCAGGCCAAGGCAGCACTGAGCAGCCATTTAAAGTCTCTTTGTATGGCACAATATGTTCCTTGACTTTTTAAAGTGTTCATCTATGCAGTTTTGGCAGTTATTTCTTTGTTTGTTCATGTGGAAGAATTTTTTCTTTTTTTTTTGCACTGCACTGCACTGTGCCTAGGGAAATGACAATATGCACGCTAAGCGAAACCCTGCAGGAGTAAAGCACGGGGAAAACACACTGTCCTCACGCTGGTCTGCAGAAATCCAAACACCACAGCGTATACAGATAGATACATAGATGATTATGGATTATTGCTTGGAATATTCTTTGTTCTTTAGTTTTCAATCAGAAACTTTTCTTTCTACAGCCACAAATGACAAAACACTTGTCCTGCTCTAACCCTAACCTTGCAATAACAATAGCTTCTACAGTAGAATATGTCCTGCAGTTAAACACACACGCGCACACACACACACACACACACAGAACAGACAGTGTACATGTCCAATGAAACACATGCAAAAGTTTCAAAAGAGGAAAAATGACCCCAGGAGAATTTTCCCCTGACTTCTTCATCATTCAGCCGCAAATGACTTCCCCAGGTCTTTATCGTGTGTGTGTGTGTGTGTGTGTGTGTGTGTGCGTGTGCGTGTGTGTGCGTGTGTGTGTGTCCTCACCACAGTTAGGCAGTATCAGTCTGGACATCAGCTTGCGTACCCCTCCGTCCTCAATGCAGCGTAGATCCTGAGAGTCTACTTCGTCCCCTAACCATAGTTTGATCCACATGTTCTCACAGGAACAGTGCAGAGGGTTCCCTGTCAGGATCCTACACACACACACACACACACTTTACCCCTTAGAACACAGAGCATTTACACTGCTTTTTTTTCCATCACTATATTAAAGCGTATATACAGAGACTATAAGGGCGTGCAAACAGATGATTTGATTACATTTTCTATACTACATAAACACACCTGAGCGAAAACTACTCAATATTTTTTCAAATCGGATATAAGCAGTCCGTCTTTGTGACTTCTGCACAATTATCGCTATTTATCATGATATAATATGAATCATAACTTTGACTCTGAACACATAAGAAGACAAAAGCCTGAAGATGTGACATATAAACACACACCCCCAGGACGTCCCTACAGTATAAGGAGTTGTGCATTTTTACCAAGGGTGAGCTGTATGTACTCCGCAAGAACTCGAGGTGTCAAGAGCAAGAACATAGTTAGTTCTGGCCAGGACATTTCAGACTAAGTGCAGAACTCCTGGGAAGTCCTCATAGGGAATGACAACATTTCCACACTTAATAGTTGTCGGACACTGCACAAGAAAAGGGTTCTGCCCAGAAGATGTGTCAAAGAGAATAATGACGTAATTCTTTTCTCGCAGCCGTGGGAGAGAGAACTCTCTGTTTTTGCAAAATAGATGTACAAAATAGAAGCTATAGAACTTCCATTATTTAAAAAGTTTCATACATAAACAGGTTGACAGTTGACCAGAGCTCAGGGTGAGAAGATTGACACCACCCCTGTGTTTCTGGCTGTGGGGAGTTACTAGCAGTAAAACCCAAACTGCATTGTTCAAATCATCACATAATGAAGCCTACAGGTGACATCACACATGCTATAGAGCCTAGAAGAGGAGGACAGAGTGAAAGAACTCACAGATAAGAGATGTTGAGGTGCTTGAATAGTCTCCAGGACAGTGACGACAAGTTGTTGTCTTTCAGATTCCTGGAAATGAAATCACAAATCAGGGAATGAGACTGCAGCTGCACGACGACACAAACGTACACTTTTCTACACGTATCAACAACATTTTAAATATTTTAAATGTATAATATCTATAATGTGACAACGTGTATCACACAATACATTGCAAACACAGAGTCAAATGTTTAAATATAACAACAATAATGAGAGTGTGATTTGAATTGTTACTCACAGATATTGTAACTTGATGTTGTTTTGAAAGGCCAGCTTGGATACATACGTAAGCCTGCTGTTGATCACCGTTCTGACAAAAAATAAATACGAATTAACACGGCGTCCTTAATCTTAACCAACCCTGTGAACAATTAAGTCATCAACAACAATTGCAAAAAACATCAATTATGATCAGTTTCAAAGATGATGTCTAAGGACACACATTTAACTCAGAAAAATAATAAGGAAAATAACTTAATTATATATCTATATATAAATAAATAATTATATTAAATAAAACAGTGAGACAAATAAAAAAAAATACTTATTAGCCCTTATTAGTAGGATTAATTGCCATGTTTTTTATTTAGGTTCTACTCCAGGACTTGATTTAAATAAAGCATGTGAATACTAATGTTATTAGCAATATGCTAATATTTTTGTCAATAACATTCTGAGGAGCTTGTCCTTCCAAGTAGAACAACACAGAGGGACAAGGAATTATTATTAGTAATATTATTATTGTTATTATTGTTTATTTCCAGGCATTTGTAATTCCATCCATCCATCATCTACCGCTCTATCCTCCACCGGAGGGTCGCGGGGGGTGCTGTGCCAATCTCAGCTGAGTCTGTGGTGTGTAATTTAGTGTGAAATAAAGTGACACAGACATAAAGAGATTGCTGTTCACATGGAAAGCAACTCATCACCAGTTAATCTATGTGCCATGAAAGCAATGTTAAATTACATTTAAAAAAAAAATAGCTGCCACTAATTATTCTTTTAATGAATTATGGCAATCATTGTTTAATCATCAAAAACACAACTATCCAGAGTCAAAGGAGGCCCAATAATCTTCCATGTGTTCTTCCACCTACAGTTCCGAAAACCCCCCACACATCCAGCCTTCAGGAGTAAATCACCGCTAAAACAACTGTCAAATTTGTTGCTGATTATTTATTTTTTTCTTTCAATCATTGAACAATTTACACTAACCCTGTCAATGTAGGTGAAACAAATGTTTCCTTTGCTGTATGAGTGCCTTTATCGCTGCTACATACAGTACACGCCGCACTCAGCACTATTAAAAACAGCAGGTGCTCAGAGAGTCGTTTCAGTTCAGGCCGTAAGATAACATCATTAGCTGATGAAGTCATGTTAAATCATGATCTGTGACTTTATTTATCGTCCCCGACATGATTTGGACTGAAATGATTGCTCTTAGCTGTGAAATATTAACGTCCTGCAGTATATATATCAAGCGCGCGGCACAGAGAGGAACTGTGTGGAAACTTATAGCACAGACACAGCACTTATTCCGCTCGCAATCAGACTTTTCTTCGCACTGAATCAAATTGCAGTTAAAAGCATATACTGTACTGTGTAGTGTGTACTGTTCTTTGCACTAATCCGTCTACGAAATGGGATATTGACTGGGAAATTAGGTGGCGTCTGCTTAACAGAGTATTGCCGTTGTGAGAAAATGCTACTCGGTAGACAGTTCTTTCTTTATTTTCTTTTTTTTTTGTTCAATTGTAATTAAGAAACGCAGTGACACAGAAACACAGTAAAACACAGCTAACGCCCAGAGACACAGCACAGGCAATAGAAGAAGTAAAATCATTGTGATTCAAGTTGATTCAGTGCAAAAATACTGGGGCAATAATGGCCAAATACATTAACCCTTAGATCACGGAGCATTTCGGCTGCTTTTTTTCCTTTACTATGTTAAAACGTACAGTATATACAGAGGCTATAAAAATGTGTAATATAAAGTGTCTTATATCCTTTTTATCAGCACGACCTAGGGGAAAAAAATCATTTTCACCAACTCTATAAACACACGTGAGCAAAAAGTACTCACACTGTTTAAAATCGGATTTGAATTCGTGAGATTTGTGAAATTTGGAAACGGGAGTTCAAAGTTTGCTTGTCTAGTTTTTATGAACAAAAACAACAAAAACAACAAAAACATATCACTACTAAAAATGCGATAGAAAGTGAATCATAACTTTAACTCAACAACACATAACAAGACCCAACATTTTTTAAAGCCTGAATATGTGACCTATAAATACACCCCCAGGATGTCCATATAAGGAGTTGTGTATTATTCCCACAGCAATGTACCATGGGGGCATAAGCATGGGGTTAATAAGGGTTAATCGTCATGATGAAAAAAATCTGTTTCAAATAGTCGATATCGATAATTATCATGATAACGTGTCCGATATATAAAAATATTGAGTTTTAGTTTTAAAATCATTTATAAAAAGCACTTGTGAAACACAATAAACATGTAACAAATTTGAGGCAAAACATTAGTGTTGTGTCTCAAAGTGTCTTTGCCCAGTGGAAAAACTATTATACTGATAATGGAGAACATGATATTGCAGTATACCCTGTTATGGTGATTGTTTTACCTATATATATATATATATATATATATATATATATATATATATATATATATATATATGTATATGTACATATATATGACAAAACACTGTGTGTGGGGGGGGGGGTGATAAAATCCATTAAAGACTCACAGGTTCCTGAGATTCTTGTAGTAGTGCAGGTCTTTGTCGTTGATGGAGGAGAAGCTGCTCTGGTTAGCGATGTAGCTGTCAGGAGATACAAGAGTGTGTCACAAGAGTCATTTGTTAACAGAAGCGAAGCATAAACAGAGACACTGCAAAAAAAAAAAAGACAAAAGGGGACACAATGAGCCCACATAATTGCACTTCATCGCTAAAAGATGAGCTCCTGACGAAGTGTGTGCAAGATATGTGGGACGAGGGAGGAGCAGATGGTTGTGTTTTAATGGTGGAGAATCAGGCACAGGAATTCACCTCGTTTCCCCTCAGCTGCACATGAGCAAGGCAAGGCACTTAACCTGACAGCTTTTAAGGGCCAACACCAGATAACCGTGGGGGCCACTCCCCTCCTGAATGAGTGTTAACGCGTTTCCGAAATACAATGTGTGTGCTCTTCAGACGTCGCAGCTTTGAAATCATACGAACATTTTGTGGACGTAAAAAGGCGCTCTGATGTGATATGGAACATGCTGTGACAGCCAGAGCAGAGCTCTTTGTCCTGCTGCAACACTGTGTCTCCACCGGCACCGGATCGTTAAATAATGTTTTTCATGTGGTGACACACGGTCTCTGACTCGCAAATTGAAACAAAAACTATTCTAATTAAATTCATTGATTCCCGAGATCGTTGCGAGGCTGCAATAGAAGGGGACGAGAGCTAATTGTTTCAAATGCAACATGATACGCATGTGTTTTTACCTAAATAACATCATTTTGAGTATGGTAAGTCAAAAGATTATCATATAGATATAGATATAGATATAGATGGTGTCCTGCACTGGCCTCAGCATCTACGTTACTGTACTGCACTATAGACCATTGTTTCCCGAATGTTTTATATCGGGACCCACTTTTTAAAGATGAAAATCCATTATAACACAATATAAACATAAATATCAGCAAGCAAACGTGTGCATACGATAATGACTATTTTTACTATTGTATTATTTCTGATGGGGAAACTCGAAATTTGAATATTCGGCATTTGGCAAATTTCAAATCAAGTCCTCGAAAGAATGACTCCCATAGACCATGTAATCACAGCATCTCCATTTTATGTCTGCCCTTTGTTGAACATCTGCTCAACTCTCTCCCCTTCCTTCATTTCCTGTCAGATTTCCACCGTCCCCATCAAATAAAAGCCAAAAAGCCCCCGAAAGACATATTTCTTGAAGATAATATTGCATGACACCGCCTTTCAATAATTAAAGAAACTGACCCAGAATGTCACCGTTTCCCCGGATCTTTGCAAAATGAAATGAAAAACATTCTCCGCAACACCTTACTGATGAATGCCTTAAAAAAATAAATATGATACTTTAAGTACTGAATATGAATGTTCTCATTATACATGTTTGACAAAAACACCAGAGTAAGATTGCTGAAGAAAAATAATAATGCCTCTCCAAAAGTAAACCTTCCATTGTGCCTCGTGGTGGTGAAGTGGCTAACATTCAGCAAAAAGGTCATCGGTTTGGATCCCGGTTTGACCAAAAGCCTTTCTGTGTTTGCATATTCTCCCTGTGTGTGCGTGGGTCAATATAGGTATCGGTCCGATACTGGTCCCCCCACAGTTCAAAAACATGCTAAATGCTGTAAATTGACTGTAAGAGTGAATGATTCTTCCATGTCTGTGTGTTTTTCCTGTGATGGACGGGCGATCTGTCCAGGGTGAACCCCGCCTTTTGCTCCCCCTGTGACCCTCGTGTGGTGGATAAAGCGGTAGAAGATGGATGGATAATCCTTCCATGCATGTGTGTGTGTGTCTTAGAGACCTGTGAAGAGGTCATCGTTAACCACAACAGGCTTTAGAAAGCAAGTCCTGTGACATTTTGTGTGTCAGAATGTTTCTTACAGTGTCCGTGTCACAAAACATCACCATGTCCATGGTGGACAAAAAGAGTCGTCAGCTAAAGAGAAATATTTCCATTCCAAGTGCCTTAAAATTAGGATGTCTTAGCAATTAACACAGACATGGGGGGAAGGATAAACTCTCCCCTGGTTTTTGGCAAGGTTGTTTGGAATTAGATGTCACGCTGTCATCAGCAGTGTGTCTGTTTGCATTAGACAAGCAGCCAGTGAGTGCTTTTCACCAGATTGCTGGCTCATTTAAACGGCATCCAAGGCTTCTCCAAGGCTGTCGATACACGGGCAGCTTATCCACGACAAATGTCATCGTCAACAAGGACGTTTATCTTTGCCAAGGATCATAACTGTTGCAGCGAAATTAGACGAGTCCACAATCTCACATTTGATTGCACTCGCGTGGAGAGAACGCTCCCCCCACCCCCGTTTCTCTTTTATTTCTAGGCCAAATGACGTTTGGTGAAATGTCAATGAGAAAGCTGGGCGGTGGTGAAGGTGCTCGTGTACATTCATTCCCAAATACACATTTCATTTCTTCCCTTTTTTTTTGTCTCATCTTGAACAGTCACCCAGCAAAGGACTGTCCAGTCAGTCAGTCAGTCAGACACACCAAAATGTTGACACTGACTGGAAAATCATTAAATCCTCTCCTCTGGTTTATTCAAATACACACATACAGAGCATCTTGGGAAGAGACAGATTTAATATTTGGACAGTGAGACATCCTCTCTCTCTCTCTCACACACACACACACACACACACATACAAAGTGTGTGTTTGCCAGAATAAACTGGTCTCTCCTCTAAATGGGCTGTTTCCAGCCTGGCGTTGAAAGACTGTCAGGTTACACATGATGCATGTCGGTCTGACACCAGTGAACAAATAAATGCAATTTATAGCGACATATGGACATCATTGTCCATTCAGTATAAAGGGATAAATAAAAGCGGTTATTTGCGCGCCGTGTCTGCCAGACACAGACACAAACAGCAGGGGGGGGGGGGGGTGTCGGTGACAGGATGACATTCCTTTATTTGTAAAGTGGTGAGGATGCAGCAGCCACTTTTCATAGAAATGTGGACACCTTGAGGACGGAGCCGACACCTCCCTAAATGTGACGCTCAGAGAAGACACTCACATGTCGGTGATGTTCTCCATCTCTGTCTCGCTCTGAAGCGCCGGGAAGGCGTTGATGCCCTGCTCCGGGTCCACGCACGAGATCCTGGTGCTGCTGCACGAGCATGTCGAAGGACATGCCTCCGCGGACATCCACGGGTCTCCCGAGCCCACTGTCACCCCGACTGCCGCAAGCCAGCACCACCACCACCACCACTGGCACCACCACGACCCCGAGCCTCTCCGCGGTGCAAAGAGGAGCCCAATCCCGGGTCTCGAGGCGCTCATCTCGGGTGCCAACTTCAGCTACGAGGCTCGCTGAACAGCCCCGCGGCCCGGCCCAGGTTGGCTGGAGTCAGCCCCGGTTCGGCCAAACGAGGAGACGAGAAATGAAGGGAGGGAAAAAAATCCGATGCTCCGGTGGATAAAAGCAGCGGGGAAACTAGAAAACCATCGTTGGCACAAAAGACAAGCGAGGGAAAGGTGTGAAGGAGGAAAAATGATTAAAAAGAATCATGGAGCGCGTCCTCCGGTTCCTCCACGATTGACAATCCACCCGTCAGTCAAAATCACACTGCCACACTGACGGGCGTGTGTGTGTGTGTGCCAGGGAGGATCTCTCTCTCTCTCTCGCTCTCGCTCTCTCTCTCGCTCTCTCTCAGCTGTCACGCTCTGGTCGGTACATCCTCGAAACAAGGTGACTGGATACAAGGTTGCACGCGATGATGATGACGAGGAGGAGAAGAGAGGAGGGAGAGGAGGGAGAGGAGACTTGGATGAAGATGAGCATGTTGATGATTATGTTGGTTTAACGTGACTGATCCTCTTCACCTTCAGAGTGGGTTTGGGTGAAGGGTCAGGTGCGGTGTGGGTGTGGTCATTAAATGTGTCTGATGACTGAGGTGAAAATGGGATATAAGTGGTCATTCATTCGCTGGCTCTAATTGTCACAACCATCTGGATGTATATACATGTACCATCAGTGGATGAAACGTGCCACGACAAGGACGTGCAGTATGATGTAGGCAATAGTATACAGTTTAAACATGTCTCCAAGCTCTTAGCCCCTAAACCAGGAATGTCAAACATACGGCCCGAGGGCCAGAACCGGCCCGCCAGAGGGACCAATCTGGCCCGCAGGTTGAATTATGAGTAGAGTCTAATCATCATGTCATATACTATATTTTTTCAGTTCCAGATGCCTGTGGGAACATGTTTCATGGCTTAATATTGTTGGATATTTTTATTTTTCTCAACAAATTTTAAACTAGAAACTAGATTCTGCCTCAGTACGTCCAAGTTTTGGTCTCCGTGAGGGAAACTGGTCATGACATGTTCACACACAGCTGTACAAACACATGTGGAGGTAGTCAGTAGGGATGGGACATACCACTTCTTTGTGCCCGAGTATCTACCGATATTATTCCGATACAGTCATCTGAGTCATTTTTAAAGACATCATTCTCTCAATTGTGTGTAACAAATCTTGTTCTCCCAAAAAGAAGAAACAAACAGCCCAAACATGACTCAGCTAAAATGCTTTTGCTGATTTTTTTATTTCCATTTTTTTTACAGTCTGTGTGTAGTGAAGTGTGCGATTGTATTGCTCCCCTATTATTCAAAGATGCGACTAGACAACTTTATTACTCTTCTTCTTCTTATCACCAAACAAAACCACTTCTGTTCACACCTGGCCTTAACCTGCCATTACATCACCTCCTTTTAGATGAAAGTTGAACTTTTTAGCAGAACCTTTATGACGGTGAAATGCATTCAACAGTATGGAAACTTCACTGTTTCACTCTCGTAACTCCATATAGAATTTCTGGATTGTATCAGATTCTACATTTTTATCCATCCGATATCAGATCCAGTGATTTTGACCAGTATCAGACTGATACCTATATTGACCGATACCGATTCTCATCCCTAATAGTCAGTACCACGTTTACTGCCTTACATTGGATAAACACTTTGAGTCACAAAGTGCTTTGTAGGGAAAAAAGTGCTCAATCAACAATGTCTGACTGACAAAACAAAACAAAACAAACCATGTTATTCCACCAAACAACATGTTATAACATGTTTGTCCTTATCAATAATGTTCACAGTATCACATGAGAGAGAGGGAGAAAGAAAGAGGGAGCAATCACCAATCACTGAGTCTTTAGCTGCTGTGTACTAGACCAAGCATCACCTTATTAAATCATTAGACCATATTTCATAATCATAAGGGGCTCCCAGCCAAAGGCTGACTTGGATCGATAAGCTGTCATCTTAGAATGGAGGCTGTGCAGCTGCGAGGAGGTGCTGCTGCTGCTGCTGCTGCTGATGCTGCTGCTGCTGCTGCTGCTGCTGCTGCTGCTGCTGCTGCTGCTGCTGCTGCACAGGCTCCAAGTGCAAGACGCATGTGTGACACAGGAGGTGATCTGTCACTGCTGTACACAACACAATTGTTTCTCCTCAGTCTTTCACCGCAAGACCGAGACCGACGGCCCATACGTCTGCACCAGTGAGGAGCAGCGTCCTCAACACACCACAGCTATGATACCTCCTCTCCTCCTCTCCTCCTCACGTCCTATCTCCCATGTGCAGCTCTAATATGACGTTTGCACTGACGCACAGGCAGTGCACTGAATAGAGGAGTGTAATTATGGAGCCCCGTCTGTGTCTGAACCAATCTGGCGGATGCCCGCCTCAGACACGGGGGCTGTGCACATTCTACACAGAACAGTGTGGGCGCACTAATTAAAACATTGTCTCACAAAATAGAATTACTCTCTAGCCATTTTTTTTTTTTAGATAAATAAATAAATAAATTGACAGAGGTTGTAGCCTCTTCAATCATCAGTTTTTTTTTCATCCAACACTGAGCACGAGACACAGCATACTTATCCTCCTCTGCAAATGACTCCGCGTGTTTGATGTGTTGATTGCGAAGATAAGTACTTTCCAAATATTTATATTTACATACAATTGATGATATTTTTTCTCCTTGACTTAGCAGTCAAAGTCCACCTTTTTCAAAATGCCTCAGTACAGATACATTAGAATCAGCAAACATAAATGTGTTTGCTCCTCAACAAAAAGTCAGTTTCTTGGCGTCGGTGCATGGAAAATGAGTTGTAGAATTGAGCTTCAGGGAGTAAATATATATTATTTCACTGTTCCATCCTTTCTTTCACTATATGAGACACAAAAAGTGATCACATGAAGTCTGAGGTGTACAATTGCTGTTTGATATCATTCAAAGGTGGATTTCTGTTTTTCAGACGAATGTTCCCCAATTTTCCCGCAGCTGGTCACAGTCATTTTCTGTGTCACTGCAGTAGTGTAGTCTTTTAATTGTTAACATTATGCCCTAGTACACGTCAGTCATACATTTGCAGCCACTTATTCTGATCACACCACTTTCCATGACAATTTGTGGACATTAAAAACACATTTTCAATACTTGAATGTACAGTTATCCATTGTCTTGACTAGTTGTTAATTTTATCTGAGTGATTGATATTAATTTAACTGGTGTTTGTAAGTTAAAAGTGGGTGGTGGGAGGTAAGTCATCTACAGAGCACTGAGAAACAGAGAAAACAAAGTTGTTTAACATATAAGTTATATTTGGAGTTAACTTTCTCCGGTGAAACAATCTTGTATTGTCGCGTTGTGCTTAAATTGCTGTGAGCTTTGCTGTTTGTTTTTTATTCAATCACCTGGGACTGAATTACAGTCACCTGTTGTTGCGTCACTATCATCTGTCGGCCGTGTGTTATAACCTCTGCACACCAACACCAACACAAATGATACACTGGTGCTCTCTAGTGGCTGCAAAACAAGAGTCTGCAGTGTCTCGTGCATGAACACCACATCAGAGAAGTGGGGAGAAAAGTACAGTCTCCTTTATTTTTTCTATTAAAATGGACTTAAAAAAAGAAACTGAGCACAACAAAAGCCTTTTCATTGCCACAGGCAGAAACACAGTAAACAAGCTGTATTCACTCAAATATTCTGCTCGGATTCTGGCTCAGTGTCGCACATTCATACGGAATGTGGGACTGAAAATGAACCGAGGCATTGTCGATGTTATCAGTGTTATCAGTAACATCAGTGCAGGGAGATTCTTTTTCCTATGAGGGACATTTTTTTTTAGTTGGGCTTAATTAGCTTCTTTTACTAATGCATGCAAATATACAGTACGTATGAGTGGTTGTTTCAAGTCAAATACACTTCATTGTCCCCACAGAGAACATTTGTCTCCACGACAACAACTGCAGGGCAATACAGAGAATGACAGAGACAGCAGACGGCTAACAAAGGCCATTTAATCCATCCACAGAATGTATAATTATGAACAGAATAAGAATGATAATCTAAGGCATTAAAAACTACCCGAACACACACACACACACACACACACACACACACACAAAACACTGTTAAAATTGCAAAATGAGTGAGTGTAAAGTGACAGTGCTTCTCGAGATGCATGATGAATAAATAATAAATGATATCGTTCACAGTGTCCTAATCTATATCAAACGAATTGTGGAGGAGGAGGAGCAATGACAGAGGAGAAGAACATGAACATCCATGAGTGGCGTGAGACGGAGCTGGAGAGAAGAGAGAAGAGGAAGCAAGAAAGTGACAAAGACCACAAGGACTTTGAGTATGAGGTAGGCAAAGTGTTTTTTTTTCACTACAGTCGAAACCTGATATTTATGTGCAGCAGTGAGATCGTTAGAGAAGAAGCTGCAGTCAATCGACAATCAACAGGACACGGAGGATGTCCTACAAAATAATCTGTACTTTTTTTACTGAATCAGGTGCAAAAACCTAAACAAAGATACTAGAATGGCTGAAACCGTCAGGGTTCAACAGTTTTCTTTTTACAGTTCTTAAATTTCACAAATACAAAAAACCTATTATGTTATTATGTTTATATATTAAACTTTAGGGGTCAAACTCTCAGCTTTTCTAACACTTGAGGTTGCAGACCCCTGAATTAATTCGATGCCTAAGCCTTAACTTATACTTAACTAAATATAAACAGTTCCTCAGAAATTAGATTCTGCCTCAACAGGACCAAGTTTTGGTCATGACACAAACACATGTGGACAACACACTCCTTAAATAAACACTTTGCAAACACAACTGTGTAGAAATAGATTGTATTTTGTGCATTTTACTAAAACTAACAATCCAACAGAATCAGATATACAATCAATGAAGACAGTCCCTCTGAAATTACTCACTGATCCACAGACAAAAAAGGTTTTTCTTTTATTATTATTAGTCTCGTAAATGTACCAGACCATCTCTTGTCTTGTCTTTTTATGAACATTAACATCATCTCTGCTTGTTGGTATTGTCTGTGCTGGAGGAGCAAATTGAGGCAGTCGTGTACATATATTATTGTCCATCACTTCAGTATTAACAAATCAACACATAGATATATTAAGAGTCCAAACAACAGTCGTTTTCATTCATTTCATAAGCGCAATCGGAAAAAGTTAGTTCTGTTTTGTCTTCTGTACAGAGCAGGGGTGAACATTAACAATTTGGATTTACTCAGTACCAGAGTACGACCACCGACTACATGTTGTCAGCAGTGCACGACACATTTCATATGTATTCTTCATTTATTTCAGATTGTTGTTGCCATAGCGATAACAGCATGTGTCCTGAACTTCCGTCTGGCTTCTGGTCCTCTCCTTGGTAACTGCATTCTCTCTGGTCTGGGATTGGACGATGGAACACTATGGCAACCAATTGTGGGAGAAGCGCCGTTCCTTTCAGAAGCTGGTTCTGGATCAGAGGGTGAGAAATGAGATTCAGTTGGGCACCTGTGTGTCAGGTGTACCTGCCACTTCCTTATCGCCTGAAAGAAGTAAACATATTGTTTTGAATTAAGCCGTAGTTCATTAGTTGTTTCTAAAACGCTAGTTTCTTATTTGTTGTAATTCTCTTCACCTCCCGGTAACCATCAATAAATACAGCTGTCTGAAGAAAAAAAGAAATAAGACAATCTGGCGTCTTTAGACCTTGCAATACATAAATAAACAAAACCAAACGTTTCATTTGGAAAGAACAGATTGATTTGCACCTGTCACTTCGTCACAACGCTCTCCTCTCCTCTCTCAGAATAAGCGTCTCATGCATATTGATCGCAGAGCTGTTTGTCCAGACACTTGTAGTTATCGTGCCACAAACCAACAAAGTGAGGAGAAACTGCTATGTCACAGACCATGTAAAGGAACGACTTCCCCCGATCCTTTATCCTTTTATTGCTGTCGTTGTTGAAGGCTGAACGTGTCAGGGAGGTCAGGGATGCACACGCTGTGCCTCTGGCCGCAACATCACTGAGCTGTGTTCTTTTCAGGATGTAACCATCCCCTGAGAATTGGATCTGTCAGTTGCAGTAATTATATGTGTTTGTGTAGATTTGATTATCAGATGGGCCGACCAAGGATGGAGTCTCTGGAGTCGGTGATGAGTTAAGTTGAAACACTTCATTGAAAACAGCTCAGATCTGAGGAGAACTGAGACATCCTCTGTCAGTTTGCCTGTGAATCCCAGAGTTATGGTATATCTAAGGTTCTGGAGAAAGAGTGAGAGGAGAGACAGACGTCAAGTCAAGATGTCTGGCGCCTTCCTCTGCTGATACCTAGAGCGGACCTTGGGGAGGACTGCGTAGTCCAGTTAGGTTCAACAAAGATATAATGAGGCACACTGTGTAGACAAACGATGGGTGCCAGGGTTAACACATGAGTTGAAGCTGGCCTGAGTTGAGTTGCAGGGACTCAAATAGATCTACAAACTTCTGAGGTTTATTTCAAGTTAATTCTTGATGGGTCAAATAGGGTTTTTTTTGCAGCTTCAGAGGAATCATATTTGGGTGGAGACGGGTCAAAAATGGCTCTTTTCATCCTAAAGGTTGCAGGAGGGTCCTCACTTTGAGATGATGTGTGTGTGTGTGTGTTTGTGTGTGTGTGTGTGTCTCTATTAGTTTTTTATTACCTCCTCAGGATCTGTAAATACACTGATGTTTTCAGAACCAGCAGAAAAAAATAGAAGGTGTAGTTTTGTAAGTTATATACTCTATGTATGTATCTTTTCCCTTGCAGTGCAGTGCATTATGTGGCCACCGGATGTCAGTGGTGTCTTCTTTTAATCCAAATATATACAGTGTCTCATCAGAGCCACCAGTGACCAGGCAATTACTCCGGGCAGAAAAGTGGACAGGTTCAAGATTACCGACTTCTTCCCGAAGTCTGAATCCTTAAAGTGCAAGTCTATCGAGGGCAAGCACTTAAAACACCTGCCTGGGTGAGATGATCACTGAGTCACAGAGAGACGCCCAATGACAGTGTCTTCATTAAATCCGCCACAGGCAAAAGGTCAGATGGCTCTCTTCTCAGTGGGCAGGAGGTTTGCTCATATGTGTGACTTTCACGCACCCGCAGAGAGGGAACATCAGACTCTGACGCCGTCACATATCAGGCTTTTTTTTTAGGTTTTCTCCTACCACAACATTTTAAACTATAGATAGACAGAGAGTGAAAGGGTTCATTCTTGTCTTTTCTCAGGATTGTAAAGAATATCATAAAGCTGTTTGATTTGGAGGAAAAACAATCTTTGACTGTCTTTTAATACAAACATTCGACTATTGTGCGTTCTCATCAGTTAATGTATATATGATTTGACAACAAAAAACATACTAACACTAATAATGCAGTACTGTATTATGTCCGTAATAATATTATTCTAAATGTAATTATGGTGATGATAAATTAGTTTAAATTTTACATTACTATTACTATTAGTATTATTTTTATTTGAGCCTGCTTGGCAAAGAGAGCTATTTTATTATCCCCTAGGTTAATTCTTCATATTAATATTCTTCTTCTTCCACAAAAAGTTGGCTGCAAAACTCATCCCATAGTTCTGAGAGTAAAAAGCTGGGACGGATCAGTGATGTCTGATGATCGATTCCAGACACTGACACTGTTCACTTTATTAGGAACAGTCCACTGATATACACGAGTCATTGTCACCTCTCACAGGAATTACGATCTTTGTGTGATTTAGAGGAATACTTCACCGATTTGCATTTAGCTTTGTATTACTAGAATAAGGGTAGTATATTTGAAAAATTGTGCTTCCCAACCTCAGTTTCCCCTGAGTAGAGAAATATCTTCATTCTTTTTTTTGTTTCCGTGCACACTTGGTCCGAGCCTTGAAACTGCAAAATGAAAAAAAACCCAGACTAAAGGTTTGATTCACTTTGATGAACCAGCGCAACCCAATTAACTACATAATGAATGTTATGTTTAACTTGCATAACCTCATGTCCCGCATTTTAAACAAAAACATTTTATTAGGAATGAATGAATGAATGAATTAATTTTTGGTTCATACGAACCTAAAAAAAAACGTTTTCACATTTTCACTACAATTTTAGTAAACACACAATTCCGTTTCAGTTAGTTATTGGGTTGTTTTTAATTTTATTTCAATTGGCAAAAATGTCTTTATTTTATTTCGTGAACTATAACAACTTTGGTCCTGCACAATATAGAGTCCAGTAAAAACCACTCACAGGCAGACTTTGGTTTGTGGTTTATTGGGTGTTGTGATCAGATTTAGTAGTAGGCAACATTTTTTGTGTGTGGTCAGTGACCTGATTACAGAGCGGCACTTCCTGTGTTGTTACAAGAATTGTGGCAAAAAAATAGTAGTTGTGCCTTGACCTGTGTGGAGTGACATTTCAATAACATAATAACTAAATTTTTGTGCTGTGGTGATGGGTACAAAACATGGCTCCAACTAGGTGTGACCTTTTTGGTGTATGGTTGTTGCTCTCCACTATTATGTGACTGAAAATTAGTTTTCCTGTTGTACTCATGTTAAATTCTTTCAATGTCAAGGGTTCTGAGAGATAACACTACAAGAAAAGCAATATTCCTCTTAATAAGAAAGCTGATGCCGACATGATTTTCCTACAAGAAACTCACTCGTGTAAATTTTGGAAAGGTCAGCGCGGGATCAAGCCAATTTGTCCTCATACCTCTCACCACGCTGCAGGTGTTTAATACACTTTTATTTCAAAAATTTCCTGGGAGACGCTTTAGAAATGTTCCGCTCTGATGACGGCGGGTGGCTTATATAAAATTAGATCATTCTTGTTTCTTAATCTGCATTATTTATGGCTTTGATGGAACGACACAAGCAAAGATGACGTTCACTCAGGTATACACAACGATAAAGGACTTATTTAGGATAGACTTACCTTCAGCCTCTTGCCTACAATATATATCCAAGGTTTCAAGTCATTATGCGCCCTTAGAAGTCTGAGATTAAAACTCAATGATATCGATACATTGTACATAGATGCTGCAAAAGGAGCCTTTATCTGATCCAGAGCTAAAATTAAAAATATGCGGCTTTCAAAAGAAATAGCACCTCAGCCTTAAAAATAAACAACAATATTAGGACTAATCGTGAAGAAAAAAAAGTGGTAATAAATAAAATAAATATAAATAACGAACCAGATTACTGTAGAAGAATTGTAAGACAACATTAATGAGTTTATTTCTGAACAATTTAAATCTAATTGTGATAAAAACTAAATCTGAAGCCCTGAAAAATATGCGTGCGTGAATTTGCTTTGGGGATGTTACTAAGGATTTTCTGATTAATGTAAGAATGTAAAATAATCTGGTACTGATCAACCAAACAAAGATTCTCTTTCCACAGAAAACTGTTGTGCGTTCTCAACTTTCAAAAATCTCCAGTTGTCGTCCTGCAATCGATTATTCGTCCTCTTATTATTTTTATAATAATAATAAATATAAAAACAGTACAATTGTATCACTATCCACTCACAAATGCACCCATGCAGGAAAAACCTGGGAAAAAGGCAAAGAACAGTGGACAGATGGAAAACCAGAGAAGTGGGAGAGTATTAGGACGCGGAGACGGGTGGATACTGGATTGTCATGTAGCACCACTCAAACAGAAGAAGGGGGGAATAGGGAGAGGATGGAGGATGGATGGAGATGAAGATGTCATCCACCAGCTCTCAAGAGAGCGCACAAAGGAAGAGGAGACCATCCGGAGCATCAGGAGGGAGGGAGAGGGAGACACACAGAGAGGTGGATGAGATGAGATGAGATGGTAAGAGCAGAGAAGGAAAAACAGATAGATAACTAGATGATAGATAGATAGATAGATAAGATAGATAGATAGATAGATAGATAGATAGATAGATAGATAGATAGATAGATAGATGGATTTTCTAATGTGCTCTGACTTCTATAACTGTAATTATAGTGATACACCTTTAACAGTGTGGATAATGATCTTATTGACAATCCTCTCGGGCTACACAAACATTGATGTGGCCGCTGCTGCATGTGCATATACTCACTGTTCTGCTGCTTAACAAACCTTGATTGGTGCTTTAATTGCTCATTGACAGATAATGACGTGGCCGTGTCCTGGCACAGGCCGAGTCATTTTGAAAAGGGTCCCTGAAAATATGTGTGCAGGAGAGCAGACACCTGGGTACAGTCGCCCATTTCTCATACGAACGTCTCCCTCTAAAGTATGTCTGGTGAACGTGAATCACACAAAATACAGTATGTTTGGAGTGGTTTAAATCAAATGTAAGTTAAAAAAAAGGCTCGATAAGGTAATAATACTGTGAAACACTTAAGCCAGGCATGTCAAACGTACGGCCTGTGAGCCAGAACTGGCCCACCAGTGGGTCCAATCCGGCTCCCAGGATGAATTTGTGAAAAATACTACATTTTTCAGTTCCAGATACCTGTGACTAAATGTTGTGTGGCTTTTGTAGATCCACTGTGATCTCTACGTTGTAATACACACGTGACTGGTTAATTTAGGCATAAAATTGTTTATTTATTAATCTAATTGCTCTTTTCTGAAGTTTAATTATAGGATCCAAGTTTGTTTTATAAATATTTCCCCAAATTCGAGATTTTTAAAGAAATTTAGAGAAATATTTCCCCAAATGTCGGCGCAGTGTGACACATAAGACACAAATCCTTTGGCAATAGATGTGGATAATTTACATCTTAAGTTAGGAGCGGCAATCAATTTAAGACAACTATAAAACTGCATTTTGTTGTTTGTACTCCATATATATGTCAAAGATTTAGCATTTAGATCTGTGAAGATTGTTTATTCTGTGCTGTCTCACAATCTCAATGGGATTATCCTGTTCAAATAAAGGTTAAATTAACACATTTTGGGGCAGTGACAAACATTTGGTGCTTAAGGTAGGAGCTGCAATCAATTTAACCTAAGTATAAATCTGCATTTTGTTGCTATGTATATATATATACAGTATATAAATACATACATACATATATATACATATGGTAAAGAACTGGGTGGGAAATAATTTGAAAAATGTAATCCCAAATTATGAAAGATAGGTTCATGTTTTTA
Source organism: Solea solea (assembly GCF_958295425.1). Lineage (NCBI taxonomy): Eukaryota > Metazoa > Chordata > Actinopteri > Pleuronectiformes > Soleidae > Solea > Solea solea. The sequence continues at coordinate 19,388,122 of NC_081141.1, forward strand.
TTCTTATGTGCTGTCTCACAGTCTCAATGGGGTTATCTTTATAAAAAGAAGATTAAATAAAAAATGGGGGTCTTAAGATAGGAGCTGCAGTCAATTTAATTATAAAACTACATTTTGTCGGTCTAGCCATTAAAATAATCTGTCAAATTCAACCCCAAATTATGAAAGAAAAACAAACTTCAGTCCCAAGATAGGTTCATGTTTTTTCATTCTTATTGGTTAGAATAAGTGAGAAAGTGAAATATGGAGCTGCATTTAAATCTGTTAGGATTGTTTCTTCTGTGTTCTTTTGTTTTTTTTCGTTTTTTCTGAGAAATAACGCGGCCTTTATCGTCGTGTTTGTGACGGTTTCCTGGAAAAACCTCGGCCCAGCCACTCTTTTTTTTACGAATACATTTGTGTTTCGCTGCATGTGCCCTCCATCCCATGAGTTTCCTCCCCTGCTGTGAGAGCGCACACACAGGTGTGCACAAAAACACTCACACACACACGCACACAAGCGGTTTCCCTGGAGGCGAGGCAGGGGGTCTGACCAGGACAAGACGGACTCACGCTGGGATGAGAGCGGCAGAGTGTGATTCACATCCATCTCTCTCTTTTCAGCCTCTCACTCTTCCATCATTGACACCGCACTCCCACCTCTCTTTGCAGTTTTTGCCCCTGTGTGTCCTGAGTGTCTCAAACATATTCCGCACACAAACTCGTCGCACACCACAGTTGCCGAACCTACAGAAGCAGTTGCATACTTGTCATTTGAAGATTTTTTGCTTTTCTCTCAAAGAATTGTGTATTTTCCCTCTCGTTTTCTGTCCTTCGTTTTTTTTATCTTCATGTAGCTCGCTGGGTACCAAACCCCTCATTACTCTAATTTGGAAAACACACCGCTCCCTTAATGGCCTCTGGTGCCTGAAGAATATCAAGTGCTTCTTAATTCTTTATTCCTATTCCAGCTTTACATCCGTGCCATCCTTCCACCGGCTCCTCTGTCCTTGTTTCCATCAATTCACATCCCATTTAGAGCCCCTCCATACACCGCCACAAAAGATGGCTCGGACCATTTTTAAGGCTTTTTTTTTATTTATTTTTTTTTTTTGATGATGATTGTAAGGGGAAAGACGTGAATTTATTTTAAAAGCATGAAAGCACCATGTCAAGTCCCCCGTATTTCAGGACATTCGTTGTTCCAAACATCCACGTGTTTACCAGTTGTGCCGCTGCTGTTGATGCTCAGCTGAATGTGTACTTCTTTAACCCTATCATTTGGTGAATTATTGTAAAATCTCCATGGTGACCGAGGCAGCAAAGAGCACAGGATGGCCCTTGAAGATGCATTAGGACCTTCTTGTGAAATGATGGATGGGGGGGGGGGGGGGGTTGCATCTGTAGGATTCATGAGATCAGTCTGAAATTGACTTGGGGTCACTGCACATCTAAATGTGAGTGGCACTGAGAAGAAGAGGAGAGGGTTTGGTGGCTCTGAAAACAACTTAAAAACAACCTAAACTAAAGCACTCATTCATTGGGCTGGGTCAGGACCCACAGATGGGTTTTCAGGATTTCTTTATTAATAACACATGCACATAATGATTTTTATTATGAAACATACAGTGCTTAGCAAATTTATTACACCACCACTCAACACCACAGCTGCCCTACATTATCAGCATTGGTAATTATCAAAATCATTTCTGTATGTTTCTGTAACGGTTAATACACCAATGTAGACGCTCTGTAACTGAAATTATATTTTTAATGCTAAAATATGCATGAATTTTCAAATTGACAGAAAAAAAAAAAAACTGAAAGAAAATAGTGAAGCACATTATTTACTTGCTGAACAGGAACAATTTGTTTTAGTGTTTGAATGACATGCTTGATTCATTTCTGCATGATTTCTCAGAGAAGAAGCGCACATTTTTTGTTATACTCAGCACAGGATGTACAGTAAGACGCCTCACACATCTATTATAACAATAATAATAATAATAATAGTAATACAGCACATTTTTTTTAGTGCTTTTCAGGTCACTCAAAGACACTGTAACAAAAAACGAAAGACAGGTGATCAGTCAATTATCATCGTCAAAAGTCAGCCATTTTAATCCAGGATTTAAAAAAAAAAAAAATCAAACTTGTACAGAACAAAAAATACAGAAGGCAAAAGCAAATAAATGACTGAATTGTGTGAACTGTTGAAGGTCATAGGTGTAAAAATATAAAATGACTTACACTATTCGCATAGTTAATGCCATGAAACTATTTTTGATATTTTTTCCAAATGACAGGTGATTCAAATATTACTTTAAAGGTGTGAAAGAAAAGGAAGACATGAAACAGCTCAGCTCAAAGTCTGTCTGTCTTTTGATTACATCAAGACAGTAAACTCAGATGTGCGACTGTTGTGTATACATTAAATCTAAACATGTGTTTTTGAAACAGGCCCAAAAGAAGTTTGTCTCGTATAGTTCAAGAAAGCAAATGTCATTCCGTTATTTATAGTATATTCATACACTCCACACTCACATCACAGCAAAATGAAGGCTTCTCCTCACCGATCACTCAGCCTCTCCTCAGCTTTGTCTGCACCTCTGTACACCCATCCCATAATTACCCATCCCCCCCCGCCCCCCCCCCCCCCCCCCCCCCCATCATCCACATTCAGGCTAATTGAATTGGATTTCAGAGGCATCTTAGCTTTCCTCAGTAACAGATGATTGAATTGAATGGCGTGAAATCGTAAGGATTTCATATGAAATGCAGACTTTTCCATTTATGGGGAACGTTTAAGACGTTTTTAGTCAGAAAAGGCTAAGTGTATAGTGGGCATAGGCTTGTAATAGTGTCTTGTAGTAGTATATTTTATAGTCAATTACTGAAGCGATGACAAGTTAATGCCCTAAATTAACAGCGTTGGTGATTTTTGAAAATCTTTTGAAAAATGCCATTTTTAATGCTACAATATAATGATTATTGTTGTGCATGAATTTTCAAATTGACATGTTTTACAAACAAACAGAAGTAGTAGTAGTATAGTAGTATATTTTATAGTAAATGACTGAAGCAGACGGTGATTCATGTGTTTAATTGTAGTGCAGGCTGGTGCAAACTGGACCTGAGCCCTGGGAAAAAAAAGAAACAAAAAAAAACCGACAAGCAAAACACAGAAATGATTTCTTCCATCCTCTTTCACTTGATTTAAGCAAACAGTGGGAGCAGAAATGGCCTCACCACTTCTCCTGATTGTAAACCTGAATAAATGACTCACTAAATGCAAGATTTAAATGTGTTAACATTATGGGGCGCTTGATAAATTACAATTAGGCCGCGCCGGCCTCGACGCGAAAACAAACATAGTTAGAGGGCAAGACATTTGCAAGAGTGTGATAATGAATTCTAATGGATGGGCAGGAGTTAGCCGCCAGCTGGACCACTTCTGATCAGGTCCATTACTAAGATTCGATAATATCCCCCATAGACGAGATTTGAAGACATGTTTGTCGTGGGTGTGTGAGTTTGCATAAATGAATCATTAATTTTGATTGTTTGTATAATTTTTCACAGGCAACATAAATCTGCGTCTCTAAGTGCAGTAGGACAGAGTGAGGACATTTTGGTCTGTGTGTGTGTGTGTGTGTGTGTGTGTAAAATACGTCCTCAAAATAGAAGCTGGGTGATTTTTCTTCTCTTTTTTTCCTGTTTAAAGGGAAAGTTCAGGTTTTTAAGTATGGTTATATGAGGCACTGACACGTAATCCCCAAATCTGTATGTTTTTGGACTGTGGGAGGAAACCGGAGAAACCCGGAGAAAACCCCCGCACACACAGAGAGAACACGCCAAATCCATCCAGCAGAAAGGCCCTTGCCTGAGAGAGAGTCGTGCATTTTATATTACCCAGGGGTTGTTGATCCACTGCTGCCTCCATTCGTTACAGTATTTCAAGTGTTTTATGTTCTGACTTTTTTTGAAGTTATTTGTTTTCATTTACCCAAGTGACACAGACTTTCCAACAAGTCAGCAGCAGCAGCAGCAGCAGCAGCAGCAGAATGGCAACGCTCGTGTCCCAACAAACAAACACTGATTTACAAACAATCTAGGGCCACACGGGTGGTGTAGTGGTTAGCACTCTTGTCTTTGCAGCAAGAAGATCCAGGTCGAAGCAAGGGCCTTTCTGCATGGAGTTTGCATGTTCTCCCCGTGTGTGCGTGGGTTTTCTCCGGGTTCTCCGGCTTCCTCCCACAGTCCAAAAACATGCAATATGGAGGTTAGGTAAATTGGTCACTCTAAATTGACCGTAGGTGTGAATGTGAGAGTGAATGGTTGTTTGTCTCTATGTGTGTGTCCCTGAGATGGACTGACGAACTGTCACACAAGACGGCTGTAAACAGGTTGTAGTATGAATGAAAACACAAAGAGGCGCCCACAAAAGGTTTCACAGGTGAATTCTGCTGCTCATAAAAACCCAGGCATTAACCCTCTAACACTTAAGCCTCAAAATGTCCGTCTGGAATTTTTTTTTTTTGCTTATTTTAACCATAAAACAGCCAGAAAATGGCCTGTAACTAAGTGCTTTTGCCCATTTTTCCAGAATAATGTTCAATATCTGGCAGTTATTTTCAATTTACTGCATGTTAATTATAGTTTATTTACAATTTCAAATTAAGAAAAACAAAAAGTTTTATTGAGGAAAAAACACTGTTGTCCCTTGAAAAACCTTCTCACTCACTCAGGGACCGACCTTAATAAGCATCAGCTCACCTGTCCTCATCATTCACTGCCAAAGTGTCTGGTATGTGATTTATTTGTTTAAATTTAAATGTATTTGTTTAAAGTTTAAAAAAGCACAGTACTTACACACTCAATTACAGTAATGTGAGTAAATGTAATTCATTGCTTTCCACCTCTGGTACCTCACACGACCACAAAATAAAACTGAACTTAAACCCATAAATCTTTTAATCTCAACTGGTGCAATCTCATTTCCCATTAATTACTTCTTTGCCCAGTGATTTGATGATGTGACCTTTCATTCTATATCCTGTCCCAGGAGTGAACGACACACACACACACACACACGACAACAGGAGCACATAATACTCTCACAACTTCTCTCACAGCAAGTTCAGTGCAAACTCCGAGTGCAGACAGACTGACTGACTCTCGACCTGCACAGAACTCACGTTAGATCCACATATTCTGTTAATGTCAAGTGGGGGGGACAAGAACAAAGCTTCATGATGTTCAAGGGGCATAAGGAGCAGGTGAAGCACTCGGCGCTGCTCGTAAAATTACCTTCCTAATGGCCAGATTGTCACACGGCTTCATCTCGGTGGAGAAAGAAAGGACAAGTGGGGGGAGTGAACGTTCTCTTTCTTGTCATTCATTTGTCTATTTATATGGTATATTTCTTTTAAGTCCCGCTTTTCAAGCACATGCTGGTATTGAAATGGTCGCGACATAAGTTGGTAATGACTTGGATTAGGCGTAAGTAGAGGCCAGTTTGTATTGTGGGCCTGTCAGTTGCGTTTCTGCACTCTTTCAAAGTTGCATAAGTGAGCTTTTAAATCCAGGAAATCATCATTCACCTGAGCTGAGCCATCAGCTGGAGGTCAGACGGTCACACGACCGATAACTTGTCTCTCTTTGACCGCAAAAGGACATCTTTTTAGATTCACACATTCTATATGATGGCTTTATTCCAGGATTTTGTATAAGCTGTATTTTGTATTTTGTATTTTGCATCATCTCCCTGCACATTAAGCTGCACGGACACACTGTGCTCACAAAATATCATGGGCTGTCCTGGCAGCTACAACTCAGACCTGTGTCACAACCATCAGGCACATGTGCTTGTATACTGTAGAGTCTGTGTTTTAAGGGCAGGTAAGAAGAAGAGGGTATATGTGCCATCTGCTCTGCTTGCAGGATGGATTTATGGATGAGGATTTGGTGCTTTGCTGCCCTTAGTTTTTAACAGATAACCTACAAAGGTATCAAGACGACAACAGCAACGTACTGTACGTGCTTAGTATTTATCACACGTTTAACACACATGAAGTCCCACTGCCAACTTTAACTTATGGGATTCTGAAGATCTGCAGAGGTAGAACGCAAATAAGTACACATTTTATTTTACATTTTATGCCAACAAAAATACAAATATATATTATTATTTTATCTCAAGAAAAGCAATTATTGTACAAGACACAGTTAAAGGAGACAACCCAATATAAAACTGAAGCTTGATCAGGATTAGAAAATATTGATGAGCAGGATGTGAAGTGTATACATGTGTAAGTGGTGTGAGGATTAACATGGCTATGAGGAGGCGGTGTGTGCATTAATGTAATCCATAATGTCCATGAGGGGCCTCTAACCTCACAGCAGAGCGGGAGGAGCTGTTTTTTGAGACGTGAAGTTCTGGACTGGACGGAGCGCAGCCTTCTGCCGATCGCCCTTTAAAATAGTTAGTCATGGTACCATAAAAAACTTTTGTAGAGCACAAAAAGGCTTCTTTTTTCCTCCCTTTTAAACCCCCCCCACACACACACACACAATAATCTTCCCCTGCGTACACCCAGATGAGCCAGAACAAAATACAGAGAAGTACTTTATTGTTAGCAAAGTCCAATTTCCTCATAATTGTCTATTCCTTTAATGACTCACATTCTCAAACCTCGGCAGGCACATGCACACAGAGGCAAAGAGGTATGTTTTTGTCATGAAGAGAAACCATTTACTCATTTTGTTGGAGGCCTAAAAGAGAGGTTGAGCTGTCTAAGTGGATTTTTCATTACTAAATATAATAGGGCAAAGAAAATTACAGCTGCTGCTGCTGCTGCTGCTGCTGCTGCAGAAGGAGTATTGCTCATGTACTTTTTACAGTGATAGTTGTAATGGCCGAGGAGGTACAGTGCAGCTGCATAAGAGCATTACAGAAATTAGCACAGTGCTCGCTCTGCCGCACGTGTGTGTGTGTGCGCTCTGTCCCTTCTGTCTCAGTGTCAGCCTTCACTCGCCTACTATCTGCAATTTGGAAAGGTACATCCAAACTCACAAGGGGAATGAAAAAAGCTTATTCTATCTCCTGCCACAGCTCCAGACGGAGACAGAAGTGGAACCCTAACATAACCGAGGAAATAATATTGTAAATGGAACGCTATTAGGGCGGCCAAGCACTTTCTCATGCTGCTTCTGAAATATGTCATTTATTATGTGCCACTGCGTGACAAGCTCGGACTCAGAAATTATAATTTCCTCACAAGACTGTGCCGTTCAATATAACCCAGACCCTTGGCGCACATGTCGTACATTTACAAGGAATTGATGAAGGTCATAAGCTACATATAAAATTCATTTAAAATTACAGAGAAAAGAACCCCTTCTGCGACTGTTTAGTTTGTGTCCTCTGCATTTGTTCCCTTCTGCCCTTGTAATTTACTTCCTGGAGATAAAACACTACATTTGAAAGCATAAATGCTTGCACTGGCAGACACAGTGCTCATATTCTCATATTCTACACTTAATTATATATATATATATATATATATATATATACATACATATATATATATATATATATACATACATATATATATGTGTGTGTATATAATTGTACATTTATTAGTTTTATCTTTGACAGAATATTTAAGCACCAAGTTAATTTTCACCGGAAGCTAACAAAATGCATCATGTTTTATTCATTTAAATGCAAACTTTGTATCTGCAAAAGAAAACTTGAGATTTTTAATAAAAGTAAAAATGTTCCTTCTAAAGGAAAAAAGCACCATCTCTTTAAAAAAAATGGATATTGAAAAATAATATTAAATTATTGTTATTGTTATTATTATTATTGTTGTTGTTGTTGTTGTTGAATTCAGTTTACTATAGGACCAAAGTAACCAGAAAATATTTACATTTAAGAAGCTGAACTGAAACAGATTAATCATTGTAATTATTTAATAATCTGGTAATTCATTGATTGGAGCAGGCCTCGTTTTCACTACTGATCAACACTTTATTAAACACTCAATGAATTATTATTTTTTTTTTTTAAATGGGTGTGAATAATTAATATAATATGCTTGGCTCGTTTTTATAAAACGATGTCTAATTTTGTGACTTCTGCACGAGTATTGCTGCTTTATATCACTACTAAAAATGCGATATAAAACGAATCATAACTTTGACTCAATAAGAAGTCAAAAACCCTGGATAGGTGACTTATAAACACACACGCCCCCAGGATGTCCATATAAGGAGTTGTGTATTGTTTCCCACAGCAAATGACCATGGGTGCACCTGTAGCACACTAAGGGTTAATCAAACTCTTCTTGTGTTTTTATTGCTTTATATTAAATCACATTCAGCTGGATTTCATAATCATAAACCTCTCTCGTTGTCAGACATTGAAATAAAACATGTAATTAAAAGTAAAAAAAATAGGTAAAATGTATTTTTTTGTTCATAAAAAAAAACAAAAAAAAAACCCTGTACTCTGCTACACTGGGCACTCATTATCTACCTGTCAGCCTAATGAAGTGTGCCTGCACTGTAGGTGGTGAGGTTGGACTGTAGCAACAACTCCCACGGAGAGCACTCCCCCCTTGTTTAATTTCCTCTATCACCCAATACTTATTCAAACTGTACCCCTCTTATGGGTCTCTTCTCTTCCTCTCTCCATTAACCCCTCCATTTTATCCAGGCCCATTAGCACATAACAGGCTATTGACATTCATAGCAGGGTCCTGATTTAGATTTCCAACCTGATTATGCTTTAATGAACCCAGACCAGCTACCTGAATCGAAATCCACACAATAGTGTAAGGCGGTAAATGTCGATGAACCTTCTGCACGAGCAAACAGACGTGTAGTGCGTGCGTACATTTTGCAGCATTTAACTCTTACGTTTCCTGTGGTGCATATATGGGCAGATCTCTTCATCACATTTTAAATATGAGACATTCACTTGTGCGGTAAATAAGATCCCTGGCATGGGAGACATGGCAGAGGTGCTTTTAAAAAAAAAAAAGTTCCATGTGCTTCAACGGTGCACTTAATAAAAATGATTACAAACCAAATGTAACACGGCGCACCAGTCCAGCTATTCATCAACCCGCTGGGAAGGTAAAATTAGCGGCGAGCTCTTACTTCACATGCATTTCTGTACTCATGGAACGTGAAAGAAAGAAAATAATAAACTCGTCAGGAAAAAGTTTATTTCAGTATTAGGTAAATACAGACAACGCATCACATATGCATGTGCACATTAAAGATAATATATATATATATATATCTATATCTATAAAGAGGATCTATAATGAACAGAAATAATCAAACACCATGGACTCTCCTTTAACTGCCTTTCCTCTCATACCACTGTGGGGGAGTTTATTAAAAGGCCTACACTGCCCTTAAATATTTCATCATTTTCAGCAGAAAATAATGGACGTACTGAACGAAGTCAAAGGCTGGAAATTCATTACAACAATCAGACAATGAATTATTTTGTATCCTCCACTCCCGGCTCTCATCTCAGATGTTATACACTCGTCTTGGCTCCGTTTTAAATGTTACATGTTGGACGCTCAGCTCTGAAATATCCAAACTGAAATGTGAATAGCCAATTATTGACATATCCTATAGATCAAATGTTCCATCCTGCTTGTTAATGATGAAGTGCGTTCAGGCAGGAAATAGCTCCGTGAATAGATGAATGAAATGCTCCGATGACAAATAACAGACTGTCACATTCTCATACAGCAGATGGGATGCATTGCAACACACTGCTTGGTGATCAGCAGACATTCAGTTCGCACATTCTGCTCTAAATCTGAAGCAGATGGCCAGATTGATTTCCAACCCTAAAAAGAATACCTTTGTTTCAATTTTGTGTGAGGGGAAACCTTTTGTGGCACTGTTACTGCGTGGTCTTATATTTAATTCCATTAAGGTTGTGACTTTTCATCTTTAATCAAGAGTCCCTGAACCTTTTTCTGTGTTTATCTTCTCCTGGCTCTTGCCCTCATCTCCAGCTCCTGCAGTACTTTCTCAGTGACCTGGTCTGCCTTTGTCACAACCGCTTTCCCACCGTCGGGTTCAACCACAATGGTCATAAGACAACACATGTCCACCAGGCCTTCCTGACATCTCCGCATCCCTGCGTCAAGCTCACCCCTCCGGGCTGGGTTACGCTTCAGAGACGCCTTCTCCGCCACGGAGAAGCCAAGCAGGTCCGTCAAAACCTTATCCGACAGCTCCACATCCATGTAACTGGTTCCATCTGATATTGTTGCACACACACTCCAAGCATTGTTCCTGCTGATGAGTTTCCCTAGAAGAGTAACGATGAACGCTTTCACACGGATCTCTGTGGTGCGGGGGTGTGGCTTAGACTTCAGGTCCTCTAGGAGACACAAGTACGTAAAAGGTGGAGAGGTCAGAGTGAGAACAGGAGCTGTCCTGTCACTTTGTGTATCCTTTTTAGCAGGCAGTTTGTTGTGGTCTGCACTGTTTGAAGTTTGCTCATGAGGTGTTGTGTGTCCTGTGCGAATAGAAACACCATCTCTTACAGATCTTGATGAATCAGGTGCATAACTGGGCCCTGAACTCTCTGCTTTGGTAGCGTCCGCTATGTCTCTCCTCGGCCCCTGCGCTCCAGGATGCACGCCAAAGTTTTCTACCTCTTCAAGAAAGCAGTCCATGTCCTCATCCATAAAATCTGTCTCCTCATCACTTATGAGTTGTGGTTCATGTGACGGCTCTAAAGCTGTTGGGGTAAAGGACGGTGTGGAAGTTGTGGCTGCTAACTGCCCATTAGCTCCTTTAGCACTGCCTAAAAGGTCTCTGTTCGGTGTGATAGATCTGGAGTTGCAAGAACCAGAACGTAACCCTGAGAAATTTGACTCGTGCCGCTCAAACTGTGAAGTTTGGGCTTTTGTGGCGCCGTCGAAACTGCCGGGATTCCCCGATGTTCTGGTGTTACTTTTAGATGTGTTTCTGTGACTGACACTGTGCGCAGTAACATTTGTGGTTTGCCGATAGATCACACTGTCCAACTCATCAAAAGGAATATCGTCGAAGTCTTCATCAGGAAAGTCTTCTTCTGCCATGTGGTGGTCTTGGACCTCTGCCTGAATCTCTTGGTCAGATAGTAGGAGGTCAATGGGGTCAGGATCCTCCTGGAGCAAACCACCTCTGCTACTGTGGGCCAAGCCACTTCTGTAAGAGTGGGCGGAGGCTTCACTTCTGTAGGACGGACGACAATAAACAGACAATAATATGGGACTGAGTTAACAGAGCTTTTTACACTACTTGTGAGTGAATTCCATGTATGCATTGCTGCTTATGAAAACTGAACATCAACTTGATGAAAGAGAACAGTGCTGGAGAAACGAGGAAGAGGAAGAACTGGTTCTCCTCTTTCAACCTTTTTCACAGTGTTTCAAGCAGTCATACATACTTTTGTCTCTGTGTATTTTACATATGGTGATCTCTCCCTTTTTTTTTTTTAAATCACCCACCTGGATGACGCTGTGGAGACAACACTCCTGAGAGAGGAAGTGGAGATGTCACCCAGTGTCCCGTAGCCACTGTCTCCAACAGAACCCACCGGAACCCTTTGCACCTCCTCCTGTGTGTCCAGACTGGCCAACAACTCTGCATCATCAAGGTCCAGGTCTTCCTCACCAGGGTTAACTAAACAGAAAACCAAAGGAAGCATGAAAATATCAGTGCTTGTGTGGTCAGGGTTGCCAAAAAAAATGTAACCTCAAATTCAAGGACATTAATGACACAGTACAAGCTTGTTTACAAGACAAATCTTAATTATCTAATAACAATAATAATACACCACATTTTTGTTGAATACAAATAAGTCATGTGTCACATTGAAGGACTGCCTATTCAGCTAACGTCCTCGGACCTGCTACAGTTGGACCTGGACCTTTATAAACGCATTAGCACTGGTCTGTATACCTTGCTGTGGTGCTGGTGGTCCCTCTTCTTCCTCCTCTTCCTGCTGCTGCTGCTGCTGCTCCTCCACCTCAGCAAGTCCAAGTGTACGGGACAGTACCCGGCCCTGTCAGAGAAGTAATGCCATATGCCATTTAATCTATATAAATGTATGATGTACTGTATACTGCATACAGTCAGGATCAATGCCCTTTGGTCCATGCTAAAAACAGTAACAATTTATCTGCTAAAATTAGTCAAAACAAAATATAGCTTTTTAACAGAAAACAAAAACAGTATACAAATACCTGTGTATTCCTGTCCACTAGGTCTTCCACCTCACCACCCAGGACTTTGATATTGGAAGGCCCCAACAGCAGCATCCCAAGTCTGCAAACCATTTGTCCCTGCAACTGCAGCTTTGCGCCAGGCCTGAGAGAATCACCAGCATTTAAGAAAAGGTTCTGTTTGTTTTTTTTTGTTTGGTTTTTTAAAAACTGGTGTTGGAATAGTAGCTGCATGTTTATTAACTCAAACTTGACTTTCTTATTTAATAGCAATTGTTAACCTGAGGGCTGTGCTGAGTGCAGGGATGGGCTGATACTCCATGGCCTCCAAGCTCTGGACTCCATCCGTTATCTGAGCAACAGAGAGAGAGCGTATGTGACCAGCAACTTCACAATAAAAGGCTACTGTAAAAATAGGATTACCTTACCAAACAAAGTCCAACAATATTGCTGCTATCTTATTTTCTAAATGTAGTTCAATCGTAACGTAAGCTTTTTAGCTGTAAAATTGCCGGCCTTTGGCAACGACTTCTGTACTGCTCTGCACTGCATCTCATGACTCTTGAAGCTGTGAAATGCTGAAATGGTCTAAGAAATAATTTTTTATAAATGCTCCGTTTCTAAGCAACACCGGCACAGCACTATTCTTGAGAAACCTTAGAGCGGCAACAAGTGTAATGCTTAAGACTGCACCCCATATTACAGCAATTTGCTTTTTATATATTTTTCATATATTCTCATATGCTTGTACCTTCAAGTCTTCATTATTCTACCCAACAAAACAGAGTAGAATTGTATAGAGTAGAGCTGAAGTAATTAATCGATTATTAATCGATTACTAAATGAATCGACAACTATTTTGATAATCGATTAATCGGTTTGAAGCTTTTTTTCATGATTAAAACAAGATTTCTGATTGTTTAAGCTTCTTAAATGTGAGTAATTTATTCATTTCTTTGCTCTAGATAACAAAAATCATTAAAAGTGAATCATTTTGACAAAACAAGACATTTGAGAACATCATCATTTCCAGGTTTGACGAACACCGATCAACATTTTTAAAGGTTTTCTCCACAGCAAAGGGGAATGTTTAGTTACTTGTTGTGAGAGAAAAAAACCCCCACAATGTTATATTACTGAGTTCAAACGCACACAAACAAATATTTATGGGCAACTGTACTTGTTTTGAGACAAAACATTAATATCAAGCTGTCTCAGTTGAGAGTATAACAAACTATATAACATGTTCCGTCACAACTTTTTTTCACGAACGCCTCTCACCTGCAGCAGTAGCATACGTGTCGGTCTGGCTTCCCAAGGCCTCTGGGTGGTCTGCGTGACTGCGGACACATCATCGTTGCCGCAGTCTGTGCCCTTCCATTTCTGTAGCTGCCCATATGCAGGCTGACTGATGTCAAGAAATGAGTCAACCTGAAACAGAGCAGGACATTTAATAGCATAAATAACAAATTGTTAAAACTCTTAGTGCCAAATCTTAGTTGTACCATTCTGTATTTGAGTTGCTAGTTGTACTGGAGAGAGGAACATGAAGCTTGTGGCTCCCATCATTGTATGTTCAGAACATTTTAATTAAAGTACTCTGGCTCAGGGTCTCCAGCTGAGTTTTTATATTTTCCGTCTAAAGGAAAACTGGAATCCAGGGGTGCTTTGTAATAACATGGCTTCTGACAGCCCTTCAGTCATGTCTTTTCCATGAACTGCTCAACACCCATAACTTTGCTACAATAGCTTTTTCTTTTTTAACTGATAATTTGCCTATTTTGTAAATTAATTTACTTATTTTTGTTTTTCAAAGAAAACACACCAAATATGAAAACGGGATCTATGACAGTAATGAAAATATATAAAAGATTTATAAAAACCCATACTACAAAAATATGCAATTAAAATATTATAAAATGATGGCACCATTATGCAAATGCATTACCACTCTGTGTATTTTATTGTCACTCAATTTGTTTTAGTTACATATGACTAATGTGCCTGTGTTTTGGTGAAAGTGTAGATATTGTCCTAAACGGCTGATAATAAACCAAATATATATATATATATATGTATATATATATATATATATATATATGTATATATATATATATATATATATGTGTATATATATATGTGTATATATATATATATATGTGTATATATATATATATATGTGTATATATATATATATATATATATATATATGTATATATATATGTATATATATATATATATATATATATATATATATATATATATATATATATGTGTATATTAATTTTCTTTTTTTTATTAAGCCTGTACCTGAACACAGAAAGTGCCGCTGAGTTTAGTCTTAAGTGCCTCAGCAAGTCTTTCAGGGAGAACAGGACAATCCAGGTCCCTCAGATCTGTCAGCAGCCACTGGTCCAGAGCCTACATTTACAGAAAACACAGTAAAGCATGTGATGTTTTAAGCCATTAGCAATGCTGTCCTTCACAGCAAGTTCATTTCCTACTATGACACTCATTACAAAGTTACATTGTCATGTATCAATATATGAAATGCTAAAAACCACATTTCTCTAAAGCTCTGGTGTGTAACTTCTGTAACCAAAACACGAATAGAGTTGCTACCCACCAAGACTTTTTATCTACCTATATTCCAACCGTATCTCATAATCGCACTCATGTTTCAGAGAACCAATTTTTGTTCCGCCCCATTCATATTTGAGAGAAATGGGGATAAGCTTGCTTCCATCTCACTTCAATAGTGTAGCTGTTTTGCTTCTGCCTTCCCTCAGTCAGTGGTGAAGGTAAAATGCATCACTCCGTGTCACCATAGACACGAAAACAAAACAATGCTATACTGAGAAACAGGGTGGTTGTGCAGAGCTGATGATTGGCTCAATCAGAAATATGTGAACTAATTTGACAGTGGTTTAAATGTAATGGACATTTGTTTATATGAATAAGTCATGCATTACAGCGTGAACAGATCACTTCCCCTGCTTAGCTCTGGGTCACATCTTCAAAGAAATGATTTAGTAAGCAAGATATTTTAAGGGCATAATGACTCACGAGAGTGATATGAACATGTTTATGTGCATCAATTCATTCACAGCATATTGTTATGTTATATTTTAGCTACACTGTGGCGTACTAAAATGCGTCAATAGACAAAAAAAAAAAAACGCACCCTACATGACTTCACCACCAAATGATCTGACATGAACTGAAATTTTTTTGCCTTGCTACCAACACACAGCAATAGAAAGACGAATGCGTCAAATCTGGAGGTGTATTTGATTTTAATTTTTATTTCCTCAGTCATCCAAATGTGCCCATGTGCTCTTTTTTGACAGCCTGGCAAAAGGCAAGGCCTCTTAAGAGCAAAAAAGGAATATCAAAACCACAGTCTGTGACAGTCAGTGTTACTCCGAAGACTGGTTTGACCTAAAAACAAAATCACCCAAAGAGGTAAATTGACTTTAAAGTGCCTACCTGTTGGTTAATTTGCTGCTGTGACAGACGACCTGGCCCACCTGCCTCTTCTTGTAGCCACTCCACACAGGCTTCCAGCCAGGCATAGGGCACCTGGACATGCCAGGAGGTCTGCAGCCAGGCTTGGGTGGAACACACCACTGTCTGGATCTCAGGGGCCATCCTCTATTTTCAGGAACCCACCTATTGCCTCTAGTCAGTGGTTATTTTTAAGGAGCTCCAACCAAAACTGTTTGTTTCTGACTCCAGTTATTAAATATTGAATTGCATTTATATCTATAATGTTTTAAGTTTTAAAATGGGCTTCTTTACAACTAAAATGTAAGTAAATAAAACCTTAACATTTTTGTGGCGGCACAATAATTGTCAGATCTCTCCCATGAAGTGGTCCAGAAATGCTGCATTTAATTTAATACAATGCACAGCACAATGTAATCTTATGAGTGCTTACGAGGGGACACCGTGCTGAGGGGTCTTCTCTCTGGACCACAGAACCCACTTGACAGCTTAATAGAGAACACACAGAATTGCTTCTGTTTCTTTCCTGTGGGTATATGAGCAAGGCTAAGCCCCTTGTCACTGCAGAGGGTCACGTCTGGAAACTGTGGAGCACAGAGGGAAAGACGGTGAGATTAGTGCAAGCGAGAAGAAATATAAAAAACGGGTCAAAAAGCTTATGTTGAAGTGAGAATTGTAATAACTGTTACCAGCGAAGCACGGAGACGGCCTCTGACATGACTGGACTGAAGAAGCAGCCAAGGCGCCAAAGTTGGACTAACCCAGGTGACTGCATCCGGATATGACGATATACGTTTATAGATCCGATTTTGAGTTATGAACACTAACATTAATGCCTGTACGAGTTCTTACAAAAACAACAGTTGACGAGATCATACCTTAAAAACGGGAATAACTCGAATATCCCGCGTAACTGTTATAGATTCAACACAAGTCAAGTAGGCGGAAAGGGATGCCGTGCTGTCGCTTTGAATACGCCCGCACTTGTGATTGACATCTGCACTAGCCAATTGTGACCCTCGCTCCTTTGATTTGCTTCCCGCTCAACCAATCAGCCCAGTTCATCGCCACTTGAACATTCCATGTTCGGTAGAGAGGAAAGTGGAAGAGCAAGGTCTTGCGCCGCAGGTTTGTGTTTTGACGGTATTATTCTTACTTTTGTGAACAACAGTACGTATAATGCAGCAGAGTTGTACGAGTGTTACCAAAAATAGTCGTGACTTTCATGGTATTTTTTCGACGTAGTGTGTGTTTGGTACACTGTTGGCTAATTAGTCGGCCTGGCTAGCTCAAGTTGTGCTCAACCGAAATTAAGGCAACATGGCGAAATTAGCTCGCTGCTAGCTAACGCGACTAAATCCGTTCTTTGTATGAACCGATCGGACACGGTTTACACTCGCTTCATAAATGTGGCGCGTTTTAATTTGTTCAGGTCAAATATAACGATACATCGGGTCGTCATTTGGCAGTGTGATTAAAATAAATATGTTATAGCTAACGCAGTTGCCTTCGAACGACTTAGCTTTTAGGTAGCTAGCACCTAGCACATTCCGGGTTGAGTTAGCATAATGTGATTCCTGTTACATGTCGGTATAGATACGACTACTTTATTTAAATACGCATTACGCTGCACTTAGCTGGAATCTGAGCAGTCACCCTGTTCTTTGTCCATGACAGCTGTGTTACGTAAGTAATGTTAGTTCGGTTGGTGCTTCCCGATACCACTGATACCAGCAGTCGTACATGTACTTCCTTTATACCGACACATTTGAGTGCCAGTGTAACAAATGATATAGTAATTATGTCAACTTTCAGATTATGGTGAATTTATATTCATATATTGTTTGCTACAAAGGTGCCCACTTAATATAATATAATATAATTCATTATTTTAGCGAACATTTAAATGTATGTAACACCTCCGTAGACATGCCACAATGTTATAATCAGTGCGCTTCTAACTCGACTGCCTCTCAGTTTTTGCATGTTGTGTTTCAGTGTTTTATGCAGCCTCTCCCCTTCCTGGCAGGTCGAAGCAGCTGTTTGGTTCTTGCGTGTTTAGTACCGCCTACCAACACGCCCTTGTCCTTATAATAAATATCGGTGAGTGCCGTTTTCCAACCAGTTTTTAATCACCCTTTCATTTCGGGGTTTTGAGTAACCAGACCTCCAGGACACGGTGTGTATTATCTAATTTATCCTTCTCCCTTCTTACAATGCTGTCAGACTACCAGAGCTCACAGGGGCCAGCTTCGTGCCTGTCTACATCTGCTGTCGCCAGTTCTCTGTGCCGAGGTGCCCAGCCCATCTCTTCTACTCCAGGAAGACCATGGACACAGACATTGAACAGCACGACGAATCATTTAGCAACAATGAATCTAACGGTATAACAAACTCAACATTTTTGGTAATGTTATGATAAATCTGTGAAATGTAATGAATGGGCAGCAGTGACATGCTTGCTGTTTGTGATTAGTTACTGCCCTGATTTTAGAAGTAATCTATGATATACAAAACGTTTTCTATTGTTTCTGTAAGAAAAGTATATAGCTATTGTCTGTGCAGCAGTTGAGCCTAATTTATATTTTTTGCAAGTCAATTATTGTGTCCAGTTAAAAGCAATTGTTACGGCGGAAAACTCAACAAAAACATTTGTCTTGTGAACATCATTATATTATATGTTTTCACGCAGTGTGGTTGGTATTTACCTTCATGTAGACATTTCATCTGTCAACAAAACATTTTCTCCCTTTTGCTATTTGGATTGTTGCAACATTGTCCTCCCTGTAAAAATAAATTAAATACAGGTGACGATACAGGTCAGGAAGCTTTAATGTAAACTCGACACTTGGATACAACGGAAACCTTTTGCTCTAGCATACATAGAAAATGTTACACGGCTCCTTTTTGTTATGCGGCTGATTTGGTGTCAAGAGTATAAATTACGGTTCTCAGAGCAAAGCTACATATCAGCAGATTTAGCGGCAGAAAACAACCTGAAAATGTTCTTTTGTTTTTTGGTTTAATATCTTGTTGTGGAAGGCTGAAAATTGTGTTTTTGTCTCCCTGTGTCAGGTAAGCGCCCTGCTGAGGAGGCAGATGAGCAGAAATCCTTCAAGCGCTCCAGGAACTCGGAGGAGATGGTTGAGCTTCGCATCCTCCTGCAGAGCAAAGTAAATCAGCTTCTCTTTCATTAATACATCATGTTGAACCTCTGTGATTATTTGTATTTTTCTCTCAAGCCAAAAATCACGCTTTCTTGTTTTTTCTTTGCTTTTTTTTGAATGAGATTGGTATTTTGTTTGGGTATTTGTAAAGTCATTGCTTATCCTGACATTAGTTGTATATTCTCTCACCTTGCCTGTCTTTAGCATTTTCAGTTTTTTTCAGTATTCTCTTTATCCACAGAATGCAGGAGCAGTAATTGGAAAGGGTGGCAAAAACATCAAAGCCCTGCGTACAGACGTGAGTACACATATTTTTATACAAGGAGATTTTATTTTGGTTTTGGTTTTTTTACGTTACCCTTCACTCGCTAACTCCATCAAACCTACCCAGCCTTTACAATGTAACAGGTATTGTTTTTAACAAATCTCTCTGTGATAAATGATTACAAGTTGTTTGGGTATTTGGCATCTTATGTGTAAACGAGGGATGTGGTTAGCTGATGCCTGTGTTGATATTAGCCTTCTGCTCATGAGACGATCTAAACAGCCCCTTGGGGTTGGTTTCATGATTTTCCTGTCATATAAACATCATGCGATGGCCTCAGCTAATCTTGACCCTGGCACGAAAGTCCAAATTTATGTCAATTTGTTTCTCAATAATGATAATTTATTGTAGCAGTCCTGTTGTGGCAACACTGATTCTCTTTTTAAGTTAAATTTAATGGCACAATGCAGTGTCTGAGTTCACCTGCAGCAAAAATAATATTTTATTATAGTTAAGAAAACCTGGCCAAGTCTTACTTGATAGTGTGCCACTTTCTCTAGCCCTCCACATTTTGTTCTCCCTCCCCCTTTCTCATTGTCTCTGGTCTATTCCCCAAGTTTAAACTCTTCATGTTTTTATTATGCCATTACCCATTTCCAATGTCACATTTTCTCCTGTTCTCTCTTTGACAAACTAATCTCTGAGAGAAACAAATTAAAATTCACATTTGAACAGTGTAGAGCCTGTATATTAAAAATGTATTCCTCTTCCCTCTCCCTTGTTTATTATTTTACTGTTGACTTTTTGCCCACTTCCTCCTCTGTTGCCCATGTTCTGGATGGCCCCTCCTGCGCCCGCCCACCTGACACCCTGGTTGGCCCTGCCCATAATCGTGCCCTGTCCCTAAATGGGCGCCTTACTTGATTGACATCTGTGCTCGAATGGCCCTGGCCCCTGCCCATGCCACGCCCAGTTCAATGCCAGTGTGTCAGTCCCAGACAGCAGTGGGCCTGAGCGGTATGTCCCAAAGCTCCTCCCTCTCACTGCCTGACTACAGGTCAAACAAAAAAGAAGAAATGAATAATAAATAATCATCCTGCCTCTGTCAAGTCATTGTATTTTAACCTACCTGTCCTCAGTGTTGTAGCCTGAAGTCAAAATGTTTATATGCGTTAATGTCCAAATCTTCCTGTTGAGCCTGTGAAAATCATCCTTTTATATGCAATTCTTAAAGTCGCATCAACGTAGAAACATAGGGTGGTGTTGTCAGGATTTTTCCACTATTTGCCACTGTCTTTTTAAATCTTTGCAGCAATCTATGCATTATATCATTTTTAATGGATTTCCTGGTTGTCTTTTCCCTTCATCTTTAACATTTTCAACCCCATACCCTTCAGAGTGGATAAACTGGTGTTTTGTTTGTTTAGTCTCATAAGCCTACTTCTGCTTCTCAAACCATTCCATTCTTTCCTTGTGATGTCCTCATTGTATCGACATACTCAGATTGTTGTTCCATTCTGAAGCACATAAGGCAAGCAAGGATTCGAGTCTTGTGTGTGTGTGTGTGTGTGTGTGCGTGTGTGTGTGTTTATCTCCTTTTCTCTCTCCTCTTTCATCTGAACTTGTTTTATCTGCTAGAGCTATTGAAAGTACTGATTATATCTCTTCCCCCCCACCTCTGCATTTTTTGGGGTTTTATGTTTGTCTGCTCTTCAGTCCCCTCAAAAATCATCAACTCGAGTGGTGGCAAACTTAATTTTTATGGTGTAATCTGCCAGTCTTCCTCAGCCGTCTACCATTCTGCTTCCATGTACAACTGTGCTTAAGTTCTCTTGACCAGTAAATTAATTTTTTTTTAATTTTGTTACGTCGCTGGGTGGATGCAAACAACAAAACGTTATTGCTAATATTTTTGGCAATATTGTTTTTTAAGCAGGACCATAAGCAAATAATAAAACTAAAAGAGTGTTCATTCATTCCATCATCTCCAATCATTCAAATTGTTTTTAGAACCTTATTTTTGAGTCTTTGTAGTCTGTGTTTGTAGTCTGCATCCATCAAAAAATGCTTTAGGTTTAGAAAGTTCTCTTTGGCACTATTGGTGCCAGTTGCTGCCTGGGCTTTTCAGATGTCACCTCCCCTGTGTTGCCCCTTCACTGGTCACCAATAGCAGTTGCTTTTGTTTGGGTTCCTTGTAATTTTCTCTCTTTCTTTCTCTGGAGAAACATGTTTTCTTTTTATTGTTTTGTTTGGGTGCCAGATTTTTTCTAGTTACAGCAATGATATTGACCTTTTACCTAGCAATTGAATGTAAAAACCTGACTGCAGCAATTTATTTAGATTTGTTAGTCTCAGGCCAGAGTTGACCAAATGGGGTTTCTTTGTTTTATCAATGGCAAAAGGGATGTCATAAATTCTCTGATCTGAATGTTGTTTCCTTCTTCCTGGTATGCCTTGTTGGCACCCACCCCCACCCTTTTTGTGTGGCTCTTCCCTGTCATTGGTGGGTGAAATATGAAGCATCCTGAGCATCAGTGCCGACATCGAGACAGTTGGAGAAATCCTGCTGAAGATTATCCCAACACTGGAAGAGGTGTGAACATGGCTTCCTGTTTCTTCTTTCATTGGCATTAAGCTATGTCTTTGTCATTTTTAACGCGCAAAACTGAATTTTTATTTCTAAACCTGTGCCAATACTGTTGCTTGAAATTTCTTAGATTATTATTTTTCAGAGAAATAAAATGTAGTAGAATTAACATGTTAATTTCCCCCTCAGTACCAGCAGTACAATGGTATGGATTTTGACTGTGAGTTGCGCCTGCTAATCCACCAGAGCCTCGCTGGCTCAATCATCGGGGTGAAGGGAGCCAAGATCAAGGAGCTCCGGGAGGTATGTTGATACAAGGAATGGGGTCTTATTTGCAATTGAATTTGTGTGATTGAATTTCAGCTTGTTCTCACATAGCACTGCAAGTCGCCATATACAGGAAATGAAATGCCTTTATGTAGACTTCTATTGAATTGTTATTCTCCTGGGTCAAATTGTGATTTGTTATATACTAGGCTTATTTATTTTCTGCGTTTGCTTTCGTCTTTCACCTTTTCTGTGCCTACTCATGTGTTCTTGTGACTGTTTCTAGAACACAAAAACCAGCATCAAGCTGTTCCAGGAGTGCTGTCCTCAGTCGACAGACCGCGTTGTGCTGGTTGGTGGTAAAACGGAAAGAGTGGTGGAGTGCATCAAGACTATGCTGGAGCTCATCGCTGAAGTAAGAGTCTTTCATAGTGTTGGGGAGGCCTTTATGTGAATCTAATATTTGTGACTTACTATTCATGCAGAAATTTGAGAAAATATCTTGATGACTGAAAATTCTAAACATGCCAGGGTACAATACTCGAAATGGTAAATGGCTTGCGCCAGATAATTTTAAGCATTGCACATATGTCAAAATAGTTAATGCCCCTGAGCTTTTTTTAATATGCAGGAATAACCTTGTTGCTAGTAAATGCACATTTAATTCTTTGCACACTTGTGTGCTTATAAATAATGTAAAATCCCCTAAGAGCAAATATATTCTCTCCTTTTTCAGGCTCCCATTAAGGGCCGTGCACAACCCTACGACCCCAACTTCTATGATGAAACGTATGAATATGGTGGATTCACCATGATGTTTGAAGAGAGGGGGAGTGGCCGTAGACTTATGGGAGGGTTCCCCATGCGTGGTGGAAGGTCCAGTGGTGGAGACCATGGGTTTGATAGAATGTCCTCTAGCAGAGGGGTACGTGGACCCATGCCACCTTCTCGCCGGGATTACGATGAAATGAGCCCCCGTCGCGGTCCTCCACCCCACCCGAGTCGAGTCAGCAGGGGGAGTAGCCGTGGACGCAATATGTCCATGGGACACCCACACAGAGGAGGGTGAGACGGACAGTGTACTACGCTTCAATGTTGCCCTGCTGCTTTGCTTTTTATTTCATGCACAAACATTTCTCCTGTCATAAATCATTAATTTAGTTTGATAAAAATTACAATGAGTATATTGTAAATGTTATTTGTTTTACTGAATACTACTGCTAAGTTACTGCAAGTTCCTGATTATGTTTTTGAAGTTGAGTCCGACTACTTCAGTTAACATATTGAGTTTGAAGTGTATGTACAAAGCTGTGCATATGTAAAGCTTTATGACTATTCAGTTGCATATTTTCCCTTAAGTGAGATTCTTTGCATATTCTAATACATTTATTAGAACTTTTACATTTCTGGTTGGTATAAATTTAGTCCAGTATGTAACTATGCAGCACCCTCCTAGAAATGATTTGTTTTCATGGTTATCATTCCATTAATTGTATGTGCTCATCATTGTGTGTCTGGGTGTGTTTGTGTGTCTCTTTCCCATTTCCATCTTGCCCACAGAGATGATCGTTACTATGACTCGTACCGTGGCTCAGATGAAAGGTCAACGTAAGTTTCTGTCCCAAACCTGTTTTAACCTACCTAACTTATCTCAACAGGGATACTTTGACATTTAGATATGTTATTTACTATTACTTGTCCCTCGAAGGAATTTCTTCAAATGTATACTCACTTGGGCTAGCTGATTACATTTTGGTGGTCAAAGGTCACAGTGACCTGACAAAACACATTTTTGTCCATAACGGGAAAATCTACATGCTGTAATTATGAGATCAGTAATGTAAAATGGGCCAAAAATGGTGTAATTTCATTCAGCGCCATAATTTAAGAACAGAATGAGAATTATGAAAATATTTTCCACCATCATGAGTTGAGCCCTTGTGGCCACTGTAGCACCTGTTTGCCCTTTTGACATTTTCATCTTGCCCTTTGAAAGAAGGAAATGATAGATGTATGACCTGTCTTGTGGTCTCAACTTTGTTCCCAGTCTTTTAAAATCATCACAAAATCATAATGCATGACCCAGCCTTAGTTTGCTGTCCATGTGCAAAGTGAAAATAAAATAAATCAAACTGATATGTTAGGCCTGATGTCTGACGACATGTCTTTGGCCTTTAAGACATATGTAGTATATTTCTCAATCAGTATGGTTAGTACAGCAATGTTACAATGTCATAAGTGATATGACATTGACATTTGTCTATCATTTCCTTAGGGACAGTAAGAATACCATGTAAACCACAACCACAATTTCCTAAGCTAATTCCATCTTGTGAACTCAGTTTTGAGGGGGGGAGAGCAGCAGTCCTTGGCTCTGATCATCATCACCACCACCACCTGTCACTCCTCTCACCATAACACTGTCAGAGCTGTTCCTGTTACTGTGTGGGAAGATGGCTGAGAGGAAATGTGTTTATACTGTAATCTTGCTCAGCATGTGTGTGCAGTTTGACCTAGACCAGAAATTTTCTTTGGAACGTTGCCAAGCATTTTTTCTCTAAACAAAATTTTGTTTCTCTCCCTCCCCACCCACATCTTTCTTTCTCTACATCTCTGCTTCTCAACGATCTACCTTCCCGTGTGGCTGTTTCGTCACTAGTGACAGAAGGAGCAGACCGGATCGCTATAGCGATAGCATGGTTAGTGACCCTTTGCTGTATGCATGCACCTTTTCGTACTAGCTTCTTTTTGAACAGCAGCAGGTTAGCACAGGGTTTTGTTCTAGCTCTGTCATATGCTACGATTGTTTTTTTGTGTCGACATGATAATGGTAGTTTATTGAAAATACAAACAAGATTGTCATTCATGTGCACATCGCACACTCTCATCTGAGGCCAGGCTATGCATTCAAGCCAGATTTGGCATGGCATAAGCCATCCCACCAAATGACCATAATCACCACAGCCGGAGACACCCCATAATAATCAGCTATAATTGCCCTCTTACTGTGTACTTTTCATGGTCAGCCTGTGTTTCCTGCAAAGACTGGGAGGATGTTGGGGGTGGGGGTAGCCATAGTTGGTTGCTAGGCAATAATAACGCTTTGTTGACAGACTGGAAGGTCTCTCTCTACATCACACTCTCTCTCCCTCCCTGAGAGCTGGCAGGATACTGCCTGCTGTTGCCCGGCAACAGCTTTTTGAATTGCCTGTTGCCCTGGTGACAGCAGCAGCTGAATAGCAGGTGAAAATGGGGGCTGACGGAGATGCAAGTAGAGACGGGAAAGGGGGATGGAGGAGGTGGAGTCTAGCTTATGGATGAAAACTGGGTGGCTTTTAGTTTTGTCTACTCCATGGATGAGGCTGGTGCATGATCTGTACCGCACACTTCCAACCCACCATCCATTCGTCTAGGATCTGTAGGAAAATGAAAGGAATCGGCCGCACTGAACGTAACATGTCTGTGTTTCTGTTTTTTTACAGAGTGGAGGAGGCTATGGTATGTGTTCAACCTTACCTTTTTATGGACTTACAAAGATGTTACTTTTTCTGTAAATTTTTTACTGTTTCTGTGGCTTAAAGAATAGGCCTCAGAGGGGCCAACCCTCTATCAACCTGCAGTGTCAATGATTTTGCGAGAATGTTATGTTTATAGATAAAATTATCTTTACATTAGCAAACTGAGGGAATATTTCAGCTAATATTATTGGAAGATTGTGCTCCTTCCTGAAACTAAAAGAGTTTAAACTAGGTCTGTTAAAGATGACGTTTTGTAGAAAATCTTCTAAAGGAACTTTTGAACATGTCAAATTCTTGTTTTGTTGAATAGCCGTTCTTTGATCATTTTTTTCCCTACAAATGTCACAGAAATAACTTGTCAGTGTTGTCTGTTGCTTCTATGTTAGATAACAGTTCCTCCTGGGATAACTACCATTCAGGTAAGTTTTGACACATGATATGAATGATCAAAAATATTTGCTGAACCAAGTGTGATGGCAATGTGGGCAGCAAAGTACTGATTTTTGATGCGCCACTCGTAGTTTTTCTTTTCACTGCTCATCTGTATTTGTCTTCTCTTCTTCGTTCAACAGGACGTGGCTCCTATAGTGACATGGGAGGGCCTGTCATCACCACACAAGTGACGATCCCCAAAGATGTGAGTGAATGACAGCACCCTAACCTATAAACTGCCCTGACATAGATTAAGTCAGACTGCATTATTGTGATCTTACATTTTAAATGCCTAGAGTGGTCAGTAGGACCAGAAAAAGTGAAGTTCTACATACCAGGTGTGCAGACCCATGTTATCTTCCATATAATTTTTCCATGTATTCACACTATAACACAGTTATTGTAGTCTTAAACTCTAATTACCAAAATATATTGACATTTTAGTTAAGTCAGTAAACATTATAATACAATATTAAACCTCTGTTTTTCTCTCAGATACACAGATATTTAAAGTTAATCTTAATTCTGTCTAAAAGTAATGCCAAATTACCTGACCCTTTTAGCTTCTGTGTAAACTGAGGGCACAAGATGTAAATATAGAGATTTTTAATATTACAGATAATATGTTTTAACAGCAGTATGTACAGGCAGATCTCAAAGGATGTGGTGACTAAGCTTTTCCAAGATGATCATGGAAAGATTATGCTTAAGCCTTTTGAGAACACACCTCAGTGATGCATGATACTCACCTGACCTGTTATGAGACTCGGTCCACACATGTATGATGCATCCTCCATCAAAAGAAAATTTCTTTAGAGTTGGTCTGTTACTTACTAGTGTCAGGCTTACTAATTACTAGTGTTTTGCTGCTCACAAATGGACGGACACAAACATGTCCATAAACATAACATATGGATGCGATTATATATGTTATTGATGCAGAGAGATGGCGACATAAGCGGGCCTGCATCCCCGTGTGTGAGTGTACGAGAAAACGGAAGGTCGACTTAAATCACTGTGTTTCTTAAATTCTCATAATTAAGTGACATTTTAATTGTGGTAAATTAATTAACATGGCCTGCTTTGATTTACAAAGGGATCTACAGCTGCTTAATTCTGAATGAGAAGCTTCACCTTCAGGTCTTACGGTTGTTTTCACACCTAATAGTCTGAGAGACTAACAATGAATAAGAAAACTTGCTCATCTATTGGTTAATGCAGGGCAACTTCTGTTTGAGCCACCAAAGAGCAAAGCATGGAGCTGCATCAAAACCGGCATTATGTTTTATACGCTGCAACAATGGACTCAGCCATTTCTTCCGGCTATCGTTCTAGATGTGCATATGTTTTTGTTGTTTGCCCCAAATGCCCTGCGTTGTAGTCCGCTTCCTGCATTTGGGTCACTTGAAGCGACTGGACTTTCCAAACAATCAATCTAGGGTTCAATTCATAAGATCTGGTGTGAATGCACCCTTAAACTCATGCAGCCTCCACTTCAGCTCATGAAGCCTTTTGCAACTTTTGGAAAGTGTAAATCTTCAAATACTTAATACTGATACTGAAAATTACACTTTCGGATATCTAACCGCAGAATAAACATTGAAAAAGCATTTGACCAGTGGGATCATCTTCAGCTTTGTCTCATTCTCTCCTCCACCAACAGCTGGCTGGGTCTATTATTGGTAAGGGAGGTCAGCGGATCAAACAGATCCGCCACGAGTCCAGCGCCTCCATCAAAATCGATGAGCCCCTGGAAGGTTCTGAGGACAGAATCATCACAATTTCTGGCACGCAGGATCAGATTCAGAATGCCCAGTTCCTTCTACAGAACAGGCATGTTCACACACACATACCCGTCGAAGCTCTTGATTCATTTTTGTAGTTGTTGCTGAACAAGGTTTTTACTTTGTCATATGAAAGCCTATTAAAACCTCTGGGTTTACATCTGTTGCATAAAAAGTAAAAAGTTTGGAGCAACCCATCTTAAAATTGAAGTTATTTTATGCAGACTAAAAGAACTGCAGATATAATGTGCATGCTGTCTTAAATTTTTTTACTTTTAACTGACAACTTCACAAGCATAGATGGACTGAACAGTAGACTTTGTTAGACCACATCCTAATACAATTAACTCATCTGTTAGGTTAAACATTTCTGCTGCCTGCTGATTTTTCTCTTAACTAACCCCTTCCTTTCTTCCCCATGCAACTTGAAACTTGTTCCAAACCTTCCTCTTACATGAAATGGCTGTGATGGAGTAGACAAACATAGTGTATAGTTCTTGTATAACACTTAAAAGGACAATAAAATTGGCATTTTTCAACTGAATATAATGAAGACAAAAGTCTACTTTCCATCTAAGCCATTTCACTGTCAAGCAGGGAGTGGATTGATTCTTCCCCTGGCTGCTGCTGTGTGGAAGACTAGTGATTTTGTTGTTTTTAGTTAGATCAACCGACAACAAATCACAGTCTGCCAAATAGCATAGGCTCCTCCTCTTCTGTCTCCCTTGGCAACCAGTAAGCACGTATAATATACACTACTTCCATGTTGATGATATTAGAGCTTAGCCTGAATGCTAAAACATCTGTTGACCTGCCGCTGCTGTCTCATCAGTAGTGTAGTGTTGCCATGGTAACTAACCCTGCCTCCCTCTTTGCTTCTCTCCTCCCCCTTCAGTGTTCTGCTCCTACTTGGGCAAAAGGGCTAACCACACCCCGCTCGCTCGCTCTCTCTCGCTCTCTCTCTCTCTCCTCCCTCTTCTTCCTCTTCATCGTCCTTGTTTACCTTTAACCACTTATGTCACCCTTCTTCTTCTCTGCCCATCTTTATGTGATGTTTATTTCACCATGGCCTCCTCCATTATTCCTTCTACAGCTTTGTATTTACACCATCATTGACTTGATAATTACAATTGTCCCTCTTTTGTTTTTATTTATTTTTTGCTCTTTGTATTTCAGTGTGAAGCAGTTCTCTGGTCATATGGTGTAAATCCAGGAGACTCAGATTGAAGCAGACCCAGATTGCCCCTTACCTGTAAACTATCTGCCCCCGTCTGTCACATCAGACTATTATTCTGGTTCATGGATGTCTTTTGTTTTGTGTTTTTTTTTTTTCTTTTCTTTTTTTTAGTTTAACATTTTGTAATTTTTGTTTTTCTGACGAAATGTCCCAACATTCCTGTGCATATAAAATGTAGTTGTTCTGCATTTTAGTAGCCCATTAGTGTGTCAGATCCTTTTTTTTATACTCACATCTGTCAAAAATATTCTTAATCTCTTGATAGACAAAAATAAGCAACCTTTATTTTTCGATGGTCTTGTTTTTTTATGACGTCTTACGTGTTCGTGTCTCTGGTTCAAGTCTGTCCTGTGGGTGAGTGTGTATGTTGGCACGTTTGGGTTTGTCTGTTTTTTATATAGGCCCCTTTACACACAGTTGTACCATATTACCACTCTGTGCAACTTTCAGAATGTAAGCTACATTTGTTTTCACATTGAACCATTAATAGTTTCTTTTCTTCTTCTTTCTGATGAGATGTGTAAATTTTATCCTTATGAATGGATTTTGGGATGTTTAATTTGAGATACTTGTACACAACAGTTACAGGACAGTGACAAATTTCTTTTTTTTTAAATATCATTCATAGTTGTGTGATTTAAAATATTCAAGTTGGTTGAGACTTCTTCACAAGTGGACTCGTGTAGCTCGGAATGATTAATATACAAATGATACGGAACTCAACTCTTTTGTCCCCCCTCAAATTCCCTGTGCTCTGTGCTTGTTTGCGCTCCATGCTGTAGACTTCACTCTCTGAAATTGTAAAATGAATAAAGATGCCACTTTTTACTGAAACAGGGTTGAGTTTTTGCAGTTGGATCAGTTTTCTGTGTTTGGGATGAATTTTGATGTGATTGTTTTGGTGACATGAGTATTTTTTTTAACCTGCACATAAGAGACATAGAAACATTTGGGCTCACAAACTTACTTTCTATTACTGTGAAATAACTAACAAACACATTGTCCGGTTTAGACAAGATTACTGGATTATTTAATCATATCATAACAAACATGAGCATCTTGCACTCTCCGTAGCCATCTATAGATACTCTGTAGCCTTTTGATACCTTTGCATATACTGTTGAAGGGATTTCTGTACTGTTATTGCCTATTTATATTTAAATATAAATGAGTCCATGTTTCTACTGCAACACAGGCCCAAAATATAGCCAATTCTTTCAGTTAACATCAAATCCAACATTAACTTTACAAAAATATGGATGAAATATATTCTCCTTTTAATAACTTCGCTTAGATCTTATATTCTTAACGGACGTGTCCTTTCCTGGCGTCTTGTGATTGGTCCATCACTCTGTGACGCAAACACAGGAGGTTCTGATTGGTCAAAAGCTTGGAACCAGGTAGCGGAAGCTCGACGCGGCACGATCTTTCAACAAACACACTTTCATTGGTAAGTTATGTGAAAAAGTCACATGAAATGAAACACAGCGTCACTAAAGTTGTACTTTTAAAAAATAAAAAAACGTGGCAGCGTTGCTTGTGCACAGTGTGGAAACTGAAGGTTGACTGTCAGTGTGGCGACGTTCAGCTCATTCACTTTGCTCGTTTGACTGAATGTAATTGAATGTAATCGGGCAACTCGCGGGTTTCGGGCAAATAACGGGGATTTTGTGTTTATGTACATAACGTATGTATGTAACGTGAATCACGTGGCCACTGTGAGGTGGTAGTAACTCAGTCATTTAGAATTTATCACGTGTCTGACCTGTTGTTCCACTGACAGTGGAAGACCTTCACTCACAATCACAAGGCTTCCACTTAGGGACCTTCTACAAATTTCTGTTTATATCGTGTATCGCGGTTTTAAAAGGTACTTGCTCTCTAGTCGATTTATCAGGACAATCGAGAATGAGGGAAACCCTTCATAGTTTTTCGTAAGTGTATCGTGACCAACATAGAGTTGTAGTGATTTATTTTAAAAGTGCCACAAGATGTATAATCTTTTTTATTTAAAGAAAAAACAAAAAACTATTCTATTTGCAATGACGTGGAGGTTTTCACACCGTCCCTTGCTTACACTTAATTCTTTTGATTTTAAATTATCTAATGATGCAGATGACGATCTTTAAAATGCCACTTCCCCAGTGCTGAACTGTACTGTATGTAAGATTTGCATTCCCCTCTTCACCCGCCCATACATAACAGATCTGCTCCTGCAGTCTTTCAAGAAAACAAGTCTAACCTTAGTTTAGTTTGCAATGATGAATGTGCACGTAAGAGCTTATTACTTTGACAATACTCCCATGGAATAGTCTGGGCACTGCTTTAGAATGTGTATTTGTTTCTTCATACAGTCTCATGGAACCGCCGCTGCTTCCCCGTGAGTCTGGCCAGTTCATCGCAGAGCGGAGTCGGGATGTGTTTGTGGAGGATGAAGGAGTGCAGAAGGTGGCAGAGATGCTGTACTCTCTGCAACACAGTGACGTCCTGACTGCCAGTGGCTGGAAAAAGGCAAATCCACTGGCCCCAGCACCCACTTCTGACGAGGGGAGTATGGTCACACAGCTGGCACCACCCAGAGTGCTAAATATCATTTTTCATATAATGCATAAGTAGTGATCAACATTTATACTATTATTCATTCTCAGTTAATGACCTGCTCAATATTGAAGTGACAGGCAGGTAGTAACGGTCTGCAGGGGGCAGAAATAAATGCAAATATGAACAGTATGGCATAATGTAAAGAGGATTTTTATTTGTGTGTTAACTTGTTCTGTATCAGTAGTGAATTGTGGCTCAAACAGTGAGTCAAGTTAATGCCTGCTAGTTAGCTATTAAGACAGACAAAGTTGTTAAGTTGTTTTTAAAGCATTATTTTCTTGTAGCCTCTCAACCGTCTCTATGTTTGTATCATAAAGTGTAGTATCGCTGGATTTAATTAGTTTATGATTAATGAATAATACCCTTAATTGCAGTTGCAATAAAATGGCATTGTATTAGTGTTTATGTGAAAGTGACAGAAAAAAAATGTCAAATAAAGAATTGCACAATGATTTATTGAATTAAATAGCCTTTGAATTGTGGTTTTATTTTTTTTCTCACTGACTCTCCGTCAATAACTTGTGTCGCTAAACTGTGCAGGCTTTGAACTGGGTGTTTGTGGTCGACACCATGAACTTCTCCTTTTGGCCAGAGAAAGAAACCCAGCAGTGTGAGGTGACGTATAAAGGGACCACGTACACAGGTTACATGACGCTTTGTGCTGCCATCACCAGGGCCATGGAAGAAGGTGAGAACAAAACAAAAAAACCTTTATAGATGACAATTTTAACACCAGCATTTAACATGTTACTGGGTCACGGCAGAATCTCGGCTATGTTAACCCCCTTAAACACACAATTTCATGCTTATAATTATTAAATAATCCTTGGACTCTTCTGAAAGGAACTTTACAAGAAAAAGTCACAATGAGTATTAGAGATACTCATAAGAGATGCTTTTATTTTATTATAGCCCATTTTATGGCATAATGCATATTTGTCTGTATAACACAGACTTTTCTGTGTCTACATCTGCTGCAATGGTTTTAAAGATAGCACAGGAGTATTTTTAATTAAATTGTAGGCTTATTTAGCCGACACAAACGGCAGACTGGAGTCAGATGTGTAGGAGGTGATGCTGCTACTTACATTTCCCTCAAATCAACACAGGACAATAAAGCAGGCTCTTGATGAACAAACAGAAAACCTAGAATTATGAGGCAAATGTAGGGCCATGCTCTGACAGTGAGACATGATGCCACCCTGTCTTCTTCACAGATTGATGTCTATTCATGCCCCTATAGATACATTTAAAGATTTTTTTTTTCTCCTCTGCACGTTTTTGTTTTGCACCGCTGTTGCCCATTATTGTATATGCGCCC
Organism: Solea solea; assembly: GCF_958295425.1. Taxonomy (NCBI): domain Eukaryota; kingdom Metazoa; phylum Chordata; class Actinopteri; order Pleuronectiformes; family Soleidae; genus Solea; species Solea solea. Next base: position 19,421,044 of record NC_081141.1, read on the forward strand.
TTTACATGATCACCGACTGCTAGGAAATTGCTTGAATTGCTCTGTATGTGCCTGCATGTGCACCATTTATAATAAGCGTGAATGACTCCAGAAATGAATCAATTATGTCTTCTATGCAGTAGTGCTCTCAATGTGGGGGGGGGGGAGATGTGGCCTTTTAAAATTAAAAAAAAAAGAAAAAATGAAAAGAGTTTCTTGGAAAAGCACACGTTTCTTTGTTGGAGTAAATTATGTTTATTGAATCTCAAATTGACTACATTATTATAACTGACTGTAACCACAATTTGGTAGCATTGGGGGTCTTATTTCTCTCCTCCGGTTCCCGTCTAAATGAATAAGGCTTGTGACTTGTGCTCACTCCACAGGTTTACCCATCACTGATCCAAAGTACTTCTCTAAGATGAGTGTGGAGGAGTTGGGACACGTCCTTCGGTCTGACAATGAAACGCCCATGCCGATGCTGCAGGACCGCTACAAGGTTCTGGCATTATCGTGTTATTCATGTTCTACAGCTCGGTCACTGCCACTTAAAAAACAATCTGTTTCACAAACCCCAAGTGTAGAATCTAAGGCGGACAATGGGAAACAATTAAAAGCAATTTGGGCATGCAAGGTCGTGCAAAATGTAGAATAAATAAATAAACAAAGAAGAGTCACTAAGTGTCAGGGTCAGAATAAAGTATCTTTACAATAAAAATACGATGTAATGATGGGCTAACTAACAGGTCACTTCAGAAATGTTCTACATCTACAGTGCAGTGGAGAAAGAAAATAGGTGCCTTCAATTTGTACTGTCTGATTTAACAAAAAAACAAAGGATGTCAGGATGTTGTTGTGTTGACACTGAGCCATGAAACTGAGGAAGACAAAAGGAACTCGGCCATCATTCAGTTGATTATCCACGGCTGCTACTACCGTAACCTTCTGTCTGTCTCACTGATCATTGTGGCATACTCACACAGCACATTTCCTTTTTCCACTCCGTTGCCATATGTTATCTGAATCTGCCTAACAAGGTGCTGACAGAAGGCGGCCTTGTGTTGCTGGAACACGGCGGAAGTTTCCGCAGTTTCATCAGTCACGCTGGGAACGATGCCCGGAAGATGGTGGAGCTCGTCGTGGAGAAGATCCCCTCCTACAGGGACGAAGCTACCTATGAGGTTAGAATTCTATTCTTTTGCAGGTTTTTAAGGTTCATCAATGTGTGTTTCATGTAGATGTGGAGGAAAATGTTTGAAAATTGAATAATAATAAGTTCAGGTATTCAGGGATGTCATCCATTTGTTGTGTGTCAACCATGTAATCATGTAAGCAAATGTAATCGTATCAAACATTTGGAAGAAAGAATAGCTAGGACCAGAGGTGACTGTGTTGCATGAGCAGTGAATGCACTGTAAATAAATATGAGTGTTATGTGTGAGATCTGTGATAAATATGTGCATTTAAAGAAGTGGTGATGTTAGGGTTCCATCTCCTGGCCAAAGACAGTATAGCAGTATTTTCTGACACTCACTTTATACTTTTAGGGGAAGAGAATCTCAATCTACAAGCGAGCCCAGATCCTGGTGGCAGATTTCTGGGGTGTCATGGAGGCCAGAGGAGAGGGAGACATCATTAACATGGACTGGCTCACCATGTTTGCCGACTACAGGGTCCCACAGGCCCTCGTGTACCTTGGAGTACTGCGATACTCTGACTCACTGATGCAGACGCTGAAGAATGGTGAGCGAGGTGTGTTTGTATGTGCATAAAGAACATGAATCATTAAATCGATGTGCGTTTGATACGTGTTTCTTTCAGGTGAGCTGTTGTGTTCAGGGGACAGGAGAGAGGTGGAGATCCGAGGTTGTTCCATTTGGTCCGTGGAGCTGATCAGAGGCCGACTTTGCGAGCTGGTGCAGGAGAGAGACGGACAGACATGTGACATCAACTCTGCCATCATAGACTTCTACCTGTGGCCTTATGCCAAGCTGCATCACAAAGAGATGGCGCACATTCCCATACATCACACTCGCTGTATTTACTACTGATGATGAGATATTTCAAATAAAGTGCCAGAGCTTTTCTCTGTGTGTTCTTGTGTTTTAATGTTTGTATCATACAGCTTTTGAGGACTAGTTATGTAAACAGTTCAAATTCTTTACTCAGTTGTATTTTTTCCACATGTTCCCTAACACGTATAATGTGCAAAGAGGAGAAACTCTGCATTTGCTTCACACAGTCTTTAATGTAGTCTGTGTGGGTTGTATCACCGTTGTCCAATTTACAGTCAATAAAAATGTTTCCTGTTAATGAGACGGAACATTTTATAGCAAACATCTCACAGTAACAGAGCGACAGTGATCCTACGCTCAGTGTGAACACGTACCAAACTGTGAATGTTCAATACTTCTTTTATACTTTTATAAGTGTTGGAATTTTTTTTTTTTTTTTAATTATTATTATTTTTCTGCAAGTCATATTTCTGCATCGCGATGTGTACAGGGCAAATCCTCAGGCCCTTCACATTTTTCACGAGACTTTAGTATTGATTTATTTAATACATCTATAGCCGCGAACAAAATTAAAACTGTATTTAAGATCCACAATGTTCAAAGAAATGTTAAGATGTTATACATTTTAATGAATGTTAAACATTAAAATAAAAATATTTAAAAAATTTATTTATTAAAAACAGAAAAGAGAAGTGAACAGAAATAACAAACCAGCAAAAGAAACAAAACTATTCGCAGTTTGTTCAGTTTTCTTTGAGTTAATAAACTTGAGGGTCTTAATGTACCGTTCTTTGTGTTGAAAAAGCGTGAGTAGAAGGAGAAACACGTCCACACGTTGGCGCTGTTGCCTTGATGTTCCACTTCCGCCCTCAAGTCACCGGCCTCTCCTGAAGCACCCAGCCCAGCCGCTGCGGCGGTTTCCTCGGCAACCGAAGAGCAACAACACACCGGAGAGTTCCGTCACTGGATACTTTCGACCATAATGTACACACACGAGGACTGCATCAGGTGTTTTGTGTGTGTAAACTGTCGGGTTTTAACCAAAACTACTTCAAGTTTCACCTGTATACGTGGTGCTGAGACACCGGAGAAGAACCACAACTAGCATTTACTTTGAACTCAGCGGGATGAGCGAGGTTTTTGTCCGGGTGGCGGTCCGCATCCGCCCGCTGCTCCCTAAAGAGAAGCTCCACAAACACCAGGAGTGTGTGCAGTTGGTGCCGGGCTCCTCACAGGTGATGTTCGGCTCAGACAGACTCTTCTCCTTCGACCACGGGTTTGGACCAACGGTTGGCCAGGATGAAGTGTACACGTCCTGCGTCCAGCCGTTAGTGCAGTACCTTGTCACTGGCTACAATGCCACCATTTTCTGCTATGGACAAACCGGTTCAGGGAAAACATACACACTGGAAGGAGGGAGTGTTGGTAAGAGTTTATTTTAAGAGAAATAAAAGTGTCATAAGTGATATTAAAGTAAAATCTACTCAAGTGCAAGTACTATTTTGACAGCATGTGTAGAAAAAAAAAAAGAATTACACATTTAAAAGAAAAAGTTACAATTTAAAGTACTTGAACAAAGTAAAACACAAGACACACTATGATTTCAGGTTGTCACTTGCATGTGGAGTTCCACAGGGCTCATGTCTGGGTCCTATCATTGTCTTCCTGTATTTGCCAGGTCTTGTAGTATTTCGATAAATTGGTTCATCTGCATCTCTCACCAACTAACAACTATGTTTGTGTGTATATATATATATATATATATATATATATATATACATATACACATACATATATATGTATATATATATATGTATGTATGTATATATATATACATACCAGGAGTGTGTGCAGTTGGTGCAGTTGGTATATCTATATATATATATAATTGCACTCTGTGTGGTAGAAAAATGATCTTTTTTGCTGTTGTGACACATATTTTACTCTGGTCATATTTGCCGTCCTTCCTTAACTTCCTCAGACGAAGACGGAGGAATTATTGACCGCGTGGCCCAGGATTTGTTCTTGTCATTGGAGGAGAAGAAAAAGAACAAGAGCAGCGATGGTTTGGAGGCCACAGTGTCGGTGTCATGTATGGAGCTGTACAGAGAGGAGCTGCGTGACCTGCTGGAGCAGCCAAACGTTCACAAAGTCTTTCATATCAGAGAGGACGATAAGGGCAACACAGGTGAGGAAAAGGTGTTTTTATGACGCTCAGACAAACATGCAAATGTTCTCTAGCAGTTTAGTATAAAAGTTGCATAAGATCGTCTGGATGTGCAGTAGACAAGTAAATCAAAACATAGGTCAAAGGCCAGCATACTGTGGTTTTAAGTACTGTACTATTGCCCCTATAGGTTTATTAATATAACACATATCAACAACAAGGCATTTCAAAGTGTTTTACAATAAAAAAAGAAAGAAAAATACTAGTAGTATTAAATATGTAAAAGGCATAATAAAAGACAACAAAAACTAAAAAACTAAAAGTTGCAGTTACGGTTGATCTGCAGCAGTGAATTTTTATTTTAAAGCAGTGGCAAACAGGTAGATTTTCAGGCTACATTTAAAGGAATGACTTGATTCTTCAGACCTGTGCTCTTCTGGGCGTTTGTTCCACACGGAGCAAACCTGACCCAGATGACATTAGTGGTCTGGATGGTTCATAGTGAGCCAACATAAAGCACTCTTCACTAAACCCTTATTACCTCATAATGTGTACATGTAAATAATGTGCATTTTCTGACAGAATGAAGAAAGTAATCGTTGTAATAAAACAAGAGATATTTAAAAAACAAAAACTATAATCATATTGTGTTTCTGTGTGTTTTCAGTGGTGATGGGAGCACGGGAAATGGTCGTAACGTCAGCAGAAGAGCTTCTCGGCGTTCTACAGACAGGCAGAGCTCTGCGCCACATCGCCAGCACGGGGATGAACGAGCGCTCCAGCCGCTCTCACACTATCATCACTCTCAAGGTCGCCCAGTGTTGCCACAATGACAACTCCCCCTTAAAGTCTGTCCGCACCTCCAAACTCTGCCTGGTCGACCTGGCGGGCTCGGAGCGTGCCGGAAAAACTGGCAACACTGGAGTGAGGTTCCAAGAGTCTGTGCGGATCAACACTGGCCTGCTTGCACTCAGTAAAGTGATCAGTGCCCTATCTGAGCAGGGTCGCACAGGGCAGAGCCAACATATCCCGTACCGTGATGCCAAGATCACCCGGCTCCTCCGCGATGCACTGGGAGGCACTGCACATACGCTGATGGTGGTCTGTGTCAGCCCCTCTCACCACAGCGCCGACGAGACTCTGGGTGCTCTGCAGTTCGCGACCAAGGCCCGTCACATTCGCAACAGTCCCAGGGCAACGTGCACGGAGGTCAAATCGTGTAGCGTTGCTCGGTTAGCAGAGCTCGAGTTTGAAGTACAGACACTGAGAGAGCTACTGAAAGAGAAAGAGATGGAGATGCAAAAGGAGAGGGCAGGTGGAAGAGGACTAGAGGAGGAGAGCTTGAGACTCTACAAAGTCTTATCACAGGAAGCTGCAGCGCTGCTCGCAGATGTTTCACCTTCTCTGAGTGATTCTCTCAGGCAGCGGCTGCAGGAATGGCAGGAGAAACTGGCCGTTGTCAATAACACTCAACAAATCGATAACAAGGATGATTCACAGAGGGATGGAGACCAGCCTGACCATGTTACAGTATTAAAGCTGAGAGAAGAGCTCAATAAATGCCAGGTGATGACTCAGATCATGAAGGAAACAATGTCATACTGCTCTAAAAGTTTACAAATATTTGATGCGTTCAACAATTATTAAGAGCTTGTTCAATGGCAATCACACCTCATCGTGTGAGCTGATATCGTTTGTTTATGTTTTTATATCCACTATAGAGGTTAGGTTTGTCAGTTTCAGAGCAGCATAACTCAAAAAGAAGTTTAGGACCAATTTGTATGAAATTATCTTGGGGTGTAGGTTATAGCCCAAGGAAGGAATGATTAGATTTTGGTGGTGATCCAGACATGAATTCAAGTCTTTATTTTAAAAACAATTGTTAACCTTTCCAAGATAGGGGAGTATATTAATTTGACACTGTGGGAAATTGAGCGGCCTTGTTGGAGCGTCATTCTGAGTGCATTCTCTAAGACACCTTTGTTTACTTTGTTTAATTACTGCCGTATATTATACTGCAGCATACTGTACCACATTAAGACTCCTGCCTTCTCCAAGTAGGAGGCCAAAAATTGTTGTCCAGATGGTCAATAATGCTGGATTATTAGTCATTTCTGCCTCCTCTTCACCTGTTAAACTCAGAGAGCCTAAGATGCGAGTGTGTAGGAAAAAAGCAGTAGATGCTTTAGATCGGGAAGATACATAAATAAAAAATAAAAATGAGAAAATTGTATTAAGTTTAATTACTTTAAAACCCCCTACAACTATTAGGAAGTGCTTAACCAACAGGAGCAGCTTCTGGAGCAGAAAGATGCAGAACTGAGACAGCGACGAAAAGATGCTGAGAAACACCTTCAAGAGAGCAAATTCAACCTTGAAGCCTTAGAGCAGGAAAAGAAGCGTAATCGTCTACAGGTGAGGAGAACAAGTTTGAAAGCATCTCCATTCACTGCATTGTTTTTAATTTAGTTTAAATTCACGTCTGCGCTAACATTTGTGTGACTGTTTTCAGACTGAACAACTGGTGGAGCAGCAGCTTCTGAATGATCGTCTGCGCAAAGACATCATGACTTCACAGAGTGCAGCAGCTGGGGCCACGGTGGAAGCAGAAGATTCTGAGAAGTCAAGAAAAAGGCCCCACAGTGTCCCTCTGATCAGAGACATCAGTGGAGACCAGCAGCCCAGGAAGGTACGCAACTGTTTTATTCATCTATTGTAACAGATACACTTGCTTGTTCCAGTAATTGTCATAAGTAAGCAAGTAAAGTTTATTTTATATAGCACATTTTACATCACAATACAATAAATAATAAAAGAGGATAAAATGGATAAAAACATAAACACAGGACATATAGATTCAAAGCCATAAAAACCCTCGTCTAACTAAAGGTCTGCTTAAATAAAAGAGTCTTTAGCTTCTTTTTAAAAGAATCAACACAATTTAAGCAGCGTAAAGACAGAGGCAGTGTGTTACATACTGTAGTTTGGGAGCCACTGCCTGAAAAGCTTGAACCCAAATGTACTCTAAAACTGGTGTGATGTGATCTCTCTCGTAGGTGTGTTGGTTAAAAGCTGTGCAGCAGCTCTGATCTGCCCGGAGACAGTTAAGCTCTCGCTTATTAAAACAGGCGTCTAAAGAAGAATGAATAAAAGCACGGATAATCATTTCAAGTCCGCCCTTTGACACCAGAGATCTTTGGCAATGTTTCCTCAGCTGGAAAAAAGCAGTTCCTCACATCTCATGTAGTGTACAGTGTTACTACATACACTCATGTGCAGTCACGTGGTCTTGTCGCTCATAGCTGTGTATATGTGTGTTTGCAGATTCACACCAGTCCCCCTACATATTCCCTTGAGAGAGTGATGGCAGCCTTTAAGGTGCAGAGGAAGCGCCTTCTGGCTGAGCTCGATGAGAAGGATGAGGTGATCCGTCCATTCGTAAGACAACAAGCAGAGAGCAAACCCGGGGTTCAAGGGAACAGCGAGGAAGATGGAGACCTCGTGAAAAACATGGCATTTAAGTGAGTTTGTCTGATAGGAGCTGACAGGCTTTTTAAAAGTCACCTGGAAGTCATCTGTCATACATGAGACATGTCTGTGTGTGTTATTGTTTATCTGATGAGAAGAAGCTCAGGACTGTGAGAGCTGCGATCCCAAAAGGTGAATAATGTGTGGATGGAACTCAACAGTCAACTACTTTTCCAGTGAATCCTGCCAATTACACGTATACAAAAAAACCAAATACATTATTATCTCAATTTATTCATCAATCATCTGGGCATAACGTTGACTCAACTTGATTTCTTTCCCCTGGACATGGACACTGGTCAGTCCATTGTTATTAATAGTTAACCACAGAGTGTTTAAAAGTCTTGTGGCAGGTTAACCATTGCAACCGTTGAGTAACAACGCTCTTTATCCCTAATTTAATGATAACATTTCACTGCCTGTTGTGCACTTGTACATAATTGTGTGACTAATTGAATACTGTCATTTTTACTTCAGCCGTTCTTTAACCCGAACATGGACTGTCTCACAGAAGAACAGGAATCCATCAGTGCAATCTCTGGGACTAACAGGTATAGTTGATATTTCTATAGATTTTAAAATATATGTATATATATCCTCTAAGGAGACGTTTCCATTTAAGAATTACAATTTTTTCCTCATAGGGACTGAGGGGAACCTTGCCAGACTTCGGCCCAGTGTCACTCAGAGAATAATCCAAGATCTGTCAGTAAACATTCATATGAAGGAGGAGCTCATCACAGAGCTGGACAAAACTGGTGTGTTCATATAATGATTCCTATGTCTGTTGTTTTGTAGTTTTACTTAACCTTTTATTCTGGATTAAGACAGTATGATTTGTTTTACATCCAAAATACATATATTTTTTTTTTACAGACTGAATTCTGTTTAAATCATTTGAATAGATCTGTAATTGGTGTATGTTTGTGTAAATGGTGTGTGGACACTTAAAGTGTGACCTCAGTGGACAATTAAAAAGAATATACTGACGTAGACAGTAATGCATGACCCAGCTCATATATTGTAGAGAATTCATTCATTTTAGTATATTTTTTATTATTATTATTCTTTTAAACCTGTTTTAATCTGAATTAGATCATTTCAATCATCGACTGTTATATTTATTTGTGAAGGTCCAGGGAATAGCAGCACTGAATCATACCATACCATTGAGCCTCAGGTAGAGAAGTGTTTGGTGTTTTTTTTTTATTAAATCTGCTGTACACGTGTCTTCACAGACAAGACGTTCCAGGCGGTGGACAGACACGGTAGGACCAGTGGAGATGACGGAGACCCTGGGTTATTGGGAGAACTTTTCGTGCAGAACCGGAAGATTCGGAAAGATCAGTATCGAAGCCTTCAACACATGAGGCAGGAGAGAGACCAGCTTCAGTTCAGCCTCAGTCTGCGGAGACAGAAAACTGACCTCAAAGATCTTAGCCAGAGTGAGGTTAGTCGTACAGATTTTTAAAGAACAGAAACCAGTAAAATAATCTTAACTTTGCTGTTGATGCAACAGAAAAAAAGAAATGTTGTGTGAAGATATTACTCTGAATGCCTGACTCTTCACATTTCTATCCTCTGATTCTTCACTCTCTATGCTCCTTTTCCCCTCCTCACAATCCCTTCACTACTCCTCTTCCTCACTGCAGGTGCATGAGAGCAGTTGGTTGGAGCAGCAGGAGGAGCAGGTGCTGCAGAGGAGAGCAGAGCTGCTGGATCTGCAGGAAGAGATGAGGAGCAGAGAGGAGGTGGTGCTGCGCAGAGAGGCCTGTCTGCAGGAGAAAAACAAACTGCAGGTCAAGATATTACGATCCAGTCAGGTCAGTCTCCCTCTGTATTGTCCTGTGTTGTTACAGGGTAGATTGTTTCTGTAGTGTTTATATGTCTTTTTGTTGCATACATTTTAGGCTCTGAGTCAGAACCTGCTGCGAGTGTCAATGCAGTTGAAGTCTGTGGAGGAGCATCTGCAGAGCAGCACCAATGGAGGAGTCACCACAGAGGAACTGGAGAAAGAGAGAGACATGCTTAAAAAGAGGAAAGACACTCTGGATGCGCAGCTGAAGGGAAACAGAGTACTTACAGCTGAGGTCTGAGAGAAAGAAACCACATTAAACTGACAGGATTTTGCTGAATTAAAGCCAAATTAACTCTCAGTGACCATCTTTGTTACAGGAGGAATATCACCTGCTCCAGCTGGACGAAGCTGTTGAGGCTCTCGATGGAGCCCTGGAGTTTAAAAACCAGTTTATCGAGGACAAACAGAACAAGCTGTTGGTCACTGAACCTTCTCGTGTCTGTGATGTCATCAGGAAGCTAAAGGAGCTCTCGCCACCAGAGGCTTCAGAGCTACTTGTCAAATATTTCAACAAGGTAAGAAATAAATACACACTCACACATGTGTATTGGTACGGAGCCCCTGACATGACATGGGGGAAAACAACCATGTGTAATGTGCACATGAAATATTCATATGTGGGTTTTGTATCATTCCCATCAACAACTTGGACAGCTGGGTAAGCAAATGAAGACACTGTGACACAAATATGTCTTGCATGTGTCTCAACAATGTTTCTTTTAAATGTTATTGCTCGCAGAAGTTCAAATCTTACTTTACTTAAGTGGCCCCGTATATTGGCAGTATTGAGCTGTACATATAAGTCCCCTCTTTACTTTGTTTTTCACAGTATGTGTGAAGATTCTCATTCATCCAGGCCACAGTCCTCCAAATGTCATTGAATCAATAGCAACTGAATTTATAGATTCTTTTTCTAGAAGTCTTGTTGATTTGTAGGCAATTTCATCTCTTTATATTCCCTATGTGCACATAAAATTCCACATGCACCTGGTATCTGCACTTTGTGTTCTTAATTTGTTAAAAATGCATCTTACTATGCACTGATGAAATCTGAATGTTTACATTTTTCTTCTCCAGCTGGAGATTTATGTCTCTCCTTTTCTCCTCTTCTGTTATTCCTTCTATGGGTTTGAGTTAAAGCTGTGTCATAAATGTAGCAGAGATATTTTCTCTTCTTCCCTATTGCTTCCTTTTTCATTGTTCCTTTATAAACTTAATCAACTTCTCGGCAGTTTTTGTACCTTATGTAAATATTACAACCTGATATACACCCTTGCTTCCGTTTTGCCCTGTCCTCGTTTTCTCTTATTTTTTTGCCAATGTCTTTGTAATTTTACTGTGTAATAAAAATAATAAATAAGAAAATAATAAATATCAACCTCTCCAGGTTGTTTGTCTTCGTGAGAAAGAGCACCATTCACGTTTGCATAGTGAAGAGCTGGAGCTTCGAGTTGGAGAGCTAGAGGCAGCGTTGGGGGACATGGAGGCCACCATGCAGCACCTGGCCCTGGAGGCTGACCGCAGGTTCATAAACCAGTGCAAGGATTACCAGAGAAACATTGAGCTAGTGTCGCTAAAACTTCAAGGTAGGTGGGAATGTTATGTCAGCCTTGGCACAAAAAAAAATAACATTAAAAATATTTTTTTGTGCATTTTTTTTGTCTCCTTCTGTTTCCATGGCTCTGTGAAGCACTTTGAATTTCTATGTGGCTATAATAGTGCCTTATAAATAAACCTGCCTTGCAAAAATGTTAACACACAAATGGTCTCATAAATAATGGATCCATTTTCTTCCTGTGTGTCCTTGTGTGTGTTTAGAAGAGAGTTCAGGGCAGCAACAGGAGGCCATCCCAGAAAGACTGCAGCATCTGGAGAAAGAACTGTTTTTCTACAAAAGCTACAGCCGGCAGCTCAAACAAAAGCTCAAAGCACTTGGCAGTGGCGCCCAGCAGCCTGATAATCAGCTCTCACATGAACAGGAGCACAGACAAACACACAGTAGGCAGAAACAGACAAACACAAACATAAACGCTGAAAAGGTACAAACACAGAAACATGTTGCAACAACACACACAAAGATATATACTAAGCAAACAGACCACATGATACAGAATGATTCCCCTGTCAAGAGATGTGTACAACAAACCTCATGTCCCTCCTTATCCTCTGACCTTCAAGCACACAACAACACCAACATGTCAGAGTACAACCTGATTCAAACATGCACACAGTCCCAGGGTGGGAATGCAAGAATGACTGGTGAATGTGGACAAAGTTTAGCGATGACACCAGTCCGTTTGTGCCGCAGACAACTGAGACAGATCTCTGCAACTGACCTGCAGGTCTCTGGTTTTTCCACAGGGAGGCACAAGTCTGATGTGGACAAAAGTACAGAGTCAATATTAGAGGACTCCCTAGAGCTGCAGAGAAAACCAGACAATCCTACATTCTGATTATTTTCATTTTGCACAATGTGATCCTTTTCAATTTCAACCAGTTTCATCCACTTAGCTGATCCCTCTCCTTTTACATAGACTATTAGTTGAAAAGCTACTGTATCTTAGAGAAAACATGGTAATGTTTGCCAGTCAACTGTAGAGCTCTTCCATGTGAGTGGGGAAAGGTTCAACACCTTAATGTGTGACAATGTTTAGCACTTAAAGCGGCCGGTAGATTTTCTGTGTGCTGTGTTTCTATGCACTTTTTTTTTTTACACTGTGTGCACTACGTTCAGTTAGCTAAACTGTGTGTTGATTGATGTTTAAATTATTTTACAAAGACCAAGTTTATAAATACATTCCTAAATGCAAAGCAAAAAATTGTTTGTTGCAGAACTCTTTAAGTACCCTAATGACTCCTCATCTATCTATCTATCTATGAAAAATGTTTTACATTTAGTTTGTGTGTTTGCAGAATTGATGCAAGTGAATAGGTTTTTTTTAAACCCATCTTGAAGCTGCTCCTCAGCATATACTCACAGAGGCAGAATGGGATCACCTGGACAGACAGAGAAGTAAAGGACGTAGTCTATATCTAGACTAGACTATAAACTGGTGTAGGTGCTGAAAGAAGTCTGGTATAATATACTATAATAGAACAGTGTTTATACCAAGTATCACCTCAGAGAATACTGAGCTCTAGAGAAGTCAGCTATGGACATTTCACAGGATTCTCTCCCAATCAGATCATTTGCTCTCTCATCATCCTCCTCCTCTTCACATTTACTTCAGAGGGGCAGCCCGTGGCCAAGTTCCCTTTCCACTTGGCCACGGAAGGCTTGACCGGAAGGTCGCCGGTTCAAATCCCCACCCGGCCAAAAAGGGCTGGGGTACCCCTGAGCAAGGTACCCAACTCCCAATGCTCCCCGGGCGCTACTCAGTGTGGCAGCCCACTGCTCCTAATTCTAGGATGGGTCAAAATGCAGAGGAATACTTTCCCTAAGGGGATTAATTAACTTTAACTTTGACACTGGTATAGTGAAATTAGATTAAGATGGAGTGACAGATAAGGTAACTCTAAGTACCACCAGAGGAAACTCGTGTACTACTGGTGGTACTCATACCACAGTTTGTGAACTATGGTAGCCTACTAGAAGATTGCTTAAGAAAACTTAAAGTATTGCTAAGTGTAAAGCGAATCCCACTTAAATACTGACTATTGCCTGGAGAAGCCATTTTGCTCTGAAAATGTTTACATTTTAGTATATATATTTGGTTGTATCTTAATAATGACACCAAATTCAACAGATTGGTGTCGTTAAGACGAAGGCAGCGGTCGTTTACGTGACTGAATGGCGGTACCGGTTCTGATTGGATTGGGCTACTTAAATATAACAACGCCTTTCCCAGCCTTTTCTCCTTTTTGGCCCCTCCGGGCTGCTGTACTTAGCCAGACAATAGTTTGGTAGCAAAGCAGTCAGTCCCGTCACTAACAGGTGAAAGTCTTCTCTACCAACTTTTATGTGAGTATTACATTTTCAGCACATATCAGCGCGTGTACCAGGAACAACATGTTAACGTGAACACACGTTTGTGTCGTTAACTGTCATTCGCCTCTACTTTTGTACTTGTTTTGAAGCTAACAAAACGGCTCAGCGTTTATAGCAAGCTAGGTTAACCTGCATGTTTCCAATGCTAGCTAGCTGACTTTAAAAAGAGGTCGAATTTATCTATCGCCATTGTGTCGACACAGTTTTGTTTGAAATAAATGTGTTGAGTGAGGTATGGGAATGTGTTTTAATAGAAAGACGCGACCACCAGAGGCTAACTCGGTTACCCTGACTGAATTGTTTTTAATATTCTTCATCATCAGTTTCCACTCCGCAATGGCATCATCTGCTATGATCACCGTCCCCACCACTGCATCCCGCTTCGCCCTGCTACAGATAGACTCGGATTCGGACTCTGATACGTCCGAGCCGGGGAAGAGCAGCACCAAAAGCGCAAGGGAATCCTCCGGGAAGCCCCGGCAGAGGAAGGCAGGGACACCCGGGGCGAAAGCGACTCAGGGCAACGACAAGAAGAAAGAGAAGAAAAAGAAGAAGAAGGAACAGCAGCAGAGTGAAGCAAATGAGGTGACGGTTTAGACTGAAGCATGTCAGCATGCACTGATTCATACATGAACATATTACATGGTCATATACATGACACCCGTTTAGTGACATGAACCACTGTTCTGTTGTCAGACACATTGTAATCAGTTTCGTTTCAGCTTTTTAACGTACAGGAGGCTGGATTTATTAGGTAGACTAGAGAAAGCACTTTGATAACACAAACCTCTGCCAAGACGGACAGTTTAGCCATTTTCATACACTCCCCTTTCTCTTAGGGTTAACATTTGATTAATATAGTTCAGGAACTGGATCTGTGTCTGGATCACCACCAAATTCTATGAATGTCTTGGGCCATGACCTACATTCCCTGGGGAAATGTAGGTGATCTGAGAATGATAAACAGAGATAAACAGAAACACAAAACTCCACTTACATGTGGACATAAGGCCCAAGCTCTGTTTTTAATAATACGTGTGGACTAGGCCTCAGTCTAGTGGAGTGCTGCACAAAGCATCTGGAGGTGTATTGTTGGATTGTAGGAATAACTAACATTTTAGAATGATTTAACTTGTGTGACATTTTATTGACCATATGAGTAATTGTTCCACTTATGAATAAGACACAAGGTTAGAATAACACATACATTTATCGTAATTTGCAGCTATGTGAACATTAATTGCTCTACTCAAAGACAGCACAGATCTCACACATTTATCCCTCTGAGCTTTTTGTTTTCTCAGTGAACATTATGGCTTTCAAATCTAACAACCAAACTTAGTAAAGCTGTAATGTCATGTTCAGTCAGTGTTTGGATTAACCATATCTTTTTGTTTAGTTGCGTAACCTGGCCTTCAAGAAGATTCCGCAGAAGTCTTGTGTCCCACCTGCCTCTATGACACTGTCAGGAATAGCAAGTGATCTTCTCAGCCCTTCATCAGAAGCCCCGAGCGTACCAGCAGGAGGGTGGCAGCAATGGAAGCAGAGGGATGAGCAGGTAAGAGGGAACCACCGCTCCAATAACAAAAATGTCAGTTAGAATGACCATTTTGAGAGTTTTACCCAACTGATCACTTCCTTGTTGTGTGTGTATTTTGTCTCTTGTCCTTCATAGATATAACTGTATTTCTATGAGATCATGTCTGACCTTACAGAAATTGTGCGCACTTGTGTTATTCTCCTTTCAGATGACCTCTGAATTATACGAGGCAGACTTGGAAAAGGCCTTGATTTTAAGTAAATTGGAGTTTGAACAGAAAAAGGTACTGTGTGCGCGCGCGTGTGTGCATATATGTATATATATGTATGTGTATTCACACATACTCTCCCACTTAAGCTAAAGGTCAGCATAGCTCTCCATTCAACCTTATAATCACTGTTTGATGAAAAATAGAGCTCAAACTATGCAAACACAATTTTTATAAATCTATATTTTTTTACCATAAATAAACATAAATTTAATTTAAGCTTTAGAATTATTTGGCATAGTTCTCAGTAAGAAAGTAATCATATGCTTACAACAGAAAGGAGAATTGTTCTGTAATCTTAGTTTTTGACAAATGATCTGCTTTCATTCACAGAGCAACACAAACGCGTCCTCGCCCAAATCACGGGGAGGAAAAGAGGGCGCAGGGAAGAAGGACAAAAAGAAGAATCAGCAGGCAAAAGAAAAAAAGACGGTTTCTCTGCAGGACTTCCAGGCTGAAGGCAGTTTAGGTAAGATAAACTTGCTCTGTACTTTTTAAATGCCAAAAGGGTTGGATCTCAGCCTATGACTCCCTTTAGGACTGAAAAATGTGTGTTTTAAATATTAGGTCTGTGTATTTTGTCTCTTTCCAGAACATTCATGTAAGAAACAAGAAAAAGAGGTGAGCAAGAACAAACACAATATAGATATAAGGTAACAATATTAAATCCCTATGATGAAGAGGTGCAGGGTTTTATTTCGGGGTGAATATTATGTGTGATGTGGCGCACTACACTGCAGTTGGAAAAACTGATCCCGTTCCTACCCAGGATCCTAAAGCAGCCAACACGGCACTAGGAACTGGTCAGGACGAGAAATTTTTTAATGATCTGGAAGACGACATCAGTCGGATTATCCAGCAGGAAAAAAGACGTGAGCAGTTCACTACCAGCCAGGGACAAGAAGTAAACACATCTACAGAACATGAACCGGTGAGTAGGCGACAAAATACTTGTATGTGTGCATTTTACCTCAGGTTTTGACATGAACACAGGTTTTTTTGTGTGTGTGTGTTTGACTGAATGTGACGTCCCCTACGTGAACTTTGATTTTCCTTTCTTGGTTGTGAGAATAACATTCTCATTTTATTCTTGTTAGGACCCACGAGCAGAGCAGCTGAAATATGATCTCGAGAAGAAAGACATGGAAATAGTAGTGCTAAAAAAGACAATATCACAGTGGGAGGTCAGTATTCATAACCTTGTGCTTTTTCTAGAATTCCTCTGCAATGTTGGAATATCATCGAATTTGCAAGTTTAAGAGTTGGCTCTCTTTAGTCAAATATTCAGCTGTTCCCTGTCAGGTTCATGTTATGTTGTTTCTTTCTTGATATATTTCAAACCTGAAAAGTGCAGGGAAATAAAAAATAATGGTATACTAGGCAGGAGTTGTTGGTTTATGAACACACCCTTGCCTTTACTTGCTGATTATCGAGCAACTGGCAGAGAATACAAATCATGATCACTAGAGTCAAGAGAGTGGTGTCTTGGTAAAAAGGGGACTATATAAATAACATAAAAAATATTTGTTTTCTTCTTTTTTCCTCAGGTGAAATACAGAGAGGTGAAAGCTAGAAATTCCCAGCTGCTTAAGATGCTCCAACAGGGAGAGAGTGAGTTGAATGTCACCAAAATAACAATAGCTAACTAACAACCTTCCATTTCTCTTAATTTTCTCATGTATTCTTTCCTGATGAATGGATATTGTAGTCTGTCTGATTTTAATGATGTTTCTCTCTCCCTCAGTGAAAGACAAAGCAGAAATCCTTTTACAGGTAGAAGAGCTACTAAATATAAAAGAAGAACTGTCATCACAGGTGTGTTATAGTAAAATAAAGATGATTACAGAGTATTGAAGGAAGCTGCTTCAGAAAGTTGTACTTTTTTATTTTTTTTTTTTTTATGTGTATTTATTGTACGTCTTTTGTAGGTAACATTACTGCACGCTGCCCTTGAACAAGAAAGATCTAAAATCAAAGGTCTGCAGTCAGAACAACCGAGACATCAGGTGAGAGTACAGATATTTACTCATGCTCTAATTTCCTTGGTTTGTGGAAATGTCAACCTAACAATGTAGGACTGGTGCATTTAGGCCATGTCCAAATGTGTACGTTTTCCACTTTTATTGTAAATGAAGTGTCACTGCAGTAGGCACATTGTCCAATCAAAATGGTTTCACTCAGTCACATAATAAATCATGGGTCTGTTGCCATTTCCTGTTCCATATGAAAGCCAAGTGTATGTGACAGATTGCTATGATGGTGGCAGATTTGCCAGGTAGCGATAGAGGACACTGCAGAGGAAACAACCGATTACTGACGTTATGAACTGTTCACATTGCTGTAGAAAGATTGGTGACATGTGGAAACTGCAGATGATCCATTGCAGGGGTTGCAAACTCAAATGACTTGGGGGCCACTGAGGGTCTAGTTTGGTCAGTAGGGGGCCGGTTAAGTGGAAAAAAAAGTCAAACATTTTGAGAAAAAAAATCAAAGTAATATTTATGATCATAGTTCATGTAATTACAAAATAAAAGTGTTTCATGTAATATGGAACAAGAACTAGTTCACAATATTTTATTTATGATGCAAAATGAATCTTTTTATTAAAAAAAACCCCCAAAACACACAGACATAAAACATTAAGCAGGCACTACATGCAGTTGTACTGTATTCTGCATTTCTGTCACTTTTATTTTACTTTTTAAGAATTGGATCAAATTTAAAAATGCTCCAGTAACACATTTCTTTATTGATAATGATGTACTTTCTCTGCCTCTGTGATTGACAGGGAAACAGAAAAGGGAGAAAAGGCTCAGAAATGGATGTATGAAGGTTTCTGAAGGAAAAGACCTGCATAGCAAAGTTGAACAAGCAGACAAGCATATGAAGAAAACAACTGCTCATCAGGTTTCTTTTTCCCTCTTTCTTTTATGGCTTGAATTCTGTGTCGGCATAAAATGCATGTCCCTTTACATACACACAAGAAATGGCTATGTTTGAAGGTTTTGTTGAAATGTTGGCTTGGTACTCGGTGCTGCCACCTGTAGGCACATGAGTGCCATTGCATATCTGTTGAAGGTTGATTGCTCGCCCGACTGGTTCTTTCTGTTTTAATGCCAACATGTTTTACTTAGTTTGCCTTTCTTTTTTCACTGTTAAGTAAATAAAATGCTTTTTCGGTGAAAACAATTCTTTCAGTTTTTCTTCTGAATTTTGTCTTGAAAGGGCGACATTTTAATGAAATGTAATGACTTAGGCTGTATTCTGTGTGGGTGTAGAATGATGTAAAACTTACTTGCAACGCAAACAATAAATATTATTAATAATGGTGATAATGAAACCCTTTATAGAGCACTGGAAACTGAATTTACAAAAGTGCTTAAGTAAAGAATGAAAATAAATTAAGGAATACATTGTAAAATTGATTACATGTATAGTATAGCTACAATACAAATTTAAATTTGTGATTTAAAAAATTAAAAAGGATCTGAGCCACTGTCTCTTTAAATCACCCCTGTTACATAATAAAAGCTGCTTGCAGATAATAGCAATAATAATTGTAGTAATAAATAAATCAGTATGAGCTGTAATGAAACTAAAATCTCACATTGCTTAAACAGAAAAGGTTTAGTGTTGTATGTGGCCTGCATCTCAGAACTGGTCAGAGCTGGCACACATCCATACAACTTTCTGCCGAGTCATCGGACACACTGACTCCTCCACCCAGAGACAGAGTGCAGCCAGCTCCGTGTCTGCTCATTTTCACCGTCAGCCTCTACAGAACTGAGATGTCAGACGCAGGGACAGATGAGCTGTGGCTGTCAGGTGAATGCCAGGAGACTGAAATGATCCATGTTTCTGTCAAAAGTCTAACGGAGAGCAACGACTTCACTGTCCGCTGTGACTGTACTGTCAGACAGGTAGGTCAGGAGACTAAAGATGCTGTGTTGGACAGGTTTGTGTGTAAAAAATGGTTTGGTTTCGTTAATCTAGACTAAAAGCTGCCAAACCATGCCTGGCATATTATCAGTCGGTTGCCACTGCTGTGTTGTTTTTTTTGTTTTTTTTGGTTTTGGTTTTTTGTTTTTTTTGGCTAACAAAATGCCTTTGTGTGTCTGTTGTGTGTATTAGCTGAAGTGGGACCTATCAGATCGTCTCGGGGCCCCAGCAGAGCAGCTGGTGCTGATCCACTCTGGTCGAGTCCTCAGAGAGTCGGAGATCCTGAGTCACCTTAAAAGACAGAGGGAGTCAGTCAGGCTCTGCATGATCCAAAGGTAAACAACAACACTCATATCTCATAATGTCTCATAATGTAGTTCACTAAAGATGAATATGAATTTTTAATTAGGGGTGTGGCTACATATATATATTTATTTTGATTTGAAAAAACAAAACCCAAATTCAAGTACTTTAGAAAGCCTTCTGAGACAGAAATATCAGCTGTGAATCTAAAGTTGTTCATTAAGGGATTTGATCTCTTCTGGAGTAAAAGAACTCCTTGTTTAGAAGAACACTGAGGGTCTGTAAAACAGTTTTTGAGTTAATGAAATACATGGTATAAAAGATGGCTTTGAAAAAACAGAACTATAAGCATGCAGACATCGCAAACCTCCACCAATGCCGCTCAGTTTCTCGCTGTCCTATCTAGTAAGAAAATCCTGAATCTGAAACAGTCATATCACCTTCAAATTCTTATTTCTTCATTGGGCCAAAACCTACATTTTGCTCATAAATGGTCATAAAAATACACATACAAACACTTTCAGTTGTACACTCTGTTCATGACAAACACAGTACAGTACCAAAGTAATTAATTCAGTATACATTCATACTTGATTTGTGTCAAGTGGAAGTGGCATTCTCAGATGAAGTTTTCTCTTCTCAGGCCTCAGGGTTCGTCCAGTGTGCCCTCTGGTGATGTAACCTCAGAGACGGTCCAGTCAGAGGTCACCGATGTTCTTGACCCTGAAACCCTGACACCATCTCCCACCTCTCCCTTCTTTTTGGGTAAGAAATCATTAAAGCAGGGTTATTATTTCCTACTTACTTTCAGACCTCACATGTGTTCAGTTTGTCTTCTTTATCTAGATGATATGCTCCAACCTCTGTACTTTGATCTGATCCTGGTCCCGCAGTGGAAGGTTTGGGCAGTCTTGGCCTTGCAAACAGTGGACCCTGCCTCTTCACTGCACTCCAGTGCCAGATGGAGAAGCAGCTTTTGGATGACCCAGAGATGATGCGCCGTGTTGTGGGCAGCCCACTAGTGCAGAGCACACTCTCCACCTCCGGTGCCCAAATAACCAGGCAGCTCATTCTGTCTAATCCCCAAGTCCAGCAGCTCCTCCAGACAAATCCAGAGGTGGGAGACATGCTTAGCGACACAGACATCATCGAACAGGTGGGTGTAGTTTGGGATTCAAAAACGTGATGTGTGAGGGTTGACATCATACAGTACAATGTGTTAAAAGAATTCCTTCTCTATAGCAAGTTACTACTTCTCATTTTGGCTTCTCCCTTTAATGGTCGCCACAGCAGATCATCTGCCGCCATCTTGCCTCCTTATGTCCTCATTCACAACATCTATTGCAAGTTACTGCTTAAATTCAGAAATTTAGAATTTCTACAATGAAATATACAACACGAAGAGATATTGTATACATGCAAGTTTCCATAAAATGAGGGTGAGATGTGGAAAAAAGCTCATTATTCATTTTCCTGTGACAGGAGCATGTCATTTTTTACGTCTGCTAAATGCTAAAATGTCAAATGTAAATGTAGTTTCTTCCACCCATACGTCCATTATCTTGTTGCTGTTAATTTCATCTCAAGGTTCAGGAGCTCCTCAGGAACCCTGACATGATAGAGGAAGTGATGCGTAATGAGGAGAGGACACTGGCGAGTTGCAAGTTGCAGCCACAGCAGGACGGTCGTGAAACCGTCACTGGTGACTCTGGGGATCTTCAGGAAACTGAAGCGAAAGTACAGGTACATCATCTCAAACTGTCACAGGTACAACCCTGAAATGAATGTCTTATCTGGGGAATCTGTTTAGCTCACCTGGTAGACTGGCCTGCATCCTCTGTTGTGATTCTACACCCCCCCCCCCCCCTTCACCCCATTAATAAAAGCTGCAAAAAACCCCCGTCTGAACCATCCTAATTATATTAAACTAATTTGTGTGTTTTAACCTTTATAATCCAGACAGGATTACCCCAGGTGGCCACTCTCTCATCTGGCAATCAGCAAACACTCAAAGCAGAGCCAGAGAGGGACCAGAGACCGGCCTCCGAGTCCAGTCACTGCACAGACCCTCTCAGAAAACTGACGCCTGATCCAAACCCACAGAGCAATATCTCTACGGGCAAGGCTAAAATGCAGATCACAACAGTTTCATCGGCTAAACATTTCTCCACGGTTTTAATCACTCTGTATCTATGGCCTTGTTTCTCCTGCTGCCTCAGGAATGCAGTCCCTGCTGGAGGAGATCACAGCCAGTCCAGGTCTGATGGAAAGCCTCCTCTCTGGGCCGCATGTTAGCAGTCTTCTGAACTGCCTCAGCCAGAATCCTGACCTGGCTTCACAGGTGACACATACGACACATAACATTCAGAAAGTTATGGTTCTCTTTATTTTCTTTCGACAGAACCCGCAGCCCAATGTCTCTCATTAGATTTATTTGTTTCCTGGCTGGTTTTACAGATGCTGCTGAGCCACCCTTTGTTCTCAGGGAATCCTCAGCTACAGCAGCAGATGAGACAGCAGCTGCCTTTCTTCCTCCAACAAGTTTGTTCATGCTTCTGTTTGACTCTCCTGTTCAGCCATTTTGCACATGAAACATCCTCGTGTTATGTTATTGGTCACATTTTCAGTTGCAGTTGTTTGATATGTAAATGCCACATAGACCCCACTGCTCATAATTGTCAGTTTTGTGCAGATGCAGAGTCCAGAGCTACTGTCAGCTATGCTGAACCCGAGAGCCATGGAGGCTCTGCTACAGATCCAGCAGGGACTGCAGACCCTGGCTGCAGAGGCTCCCGCCTTCATACCCGCGTGAGTAAAACAGATGTTTACTTCATTAGTAATTTTTTTTTTTTTAATGAGTCTATAATATCTAAAGTGTACATATTATCTTCTTACAGGGCTGGACTCGGAAACACTGGTGCCAAAGTCGGCGTTGCTCCTGATCTCACATCTAACTCTGTCCTCAACGGCCAATCAGGAAATTGTTCTCAGGTTGCCACGGAGACAGAGCAGCAGCAGCAATTTGTACATCAGATGCTACAGGCCCTGACCAACACCAATAATGGAGTATGTCAGTGTTTCTTTATAACCTTATTATTACTGCTGTCAGTGAATGGTTTGAACTGCTCTTGAATTTGAAATATTACCAAATATTAAGTGCAAATATCCACTAAAAACTGCTTATTAGCAGATGATTTTCCTTTTATCAACCCACAGGCCAGTGTATTTCCATATCCTCCTTCTATAGTCTAATGTCTTTTAAGTTTTTTTATTTACATAAGTATAACAGAAGTCACTGTTGTTATCTATAGTTCCTATATGCTTTTATTCTTTTATTCAGTGTGGTCAAATAAGAAAATACAGTAAATATGCTGTGGTGCTGTGGTCTCCTAAAAGACAGATGAGCAGAGACACTGGAGAAGAAAGACAGGAGCTGTTTGCTCCTTTGCAATCGTGTGACTAGATCAGTGTTTAATTTTCCCTCCCGTCTTTTCCCGTCAGGTCTGTCACGAGGAGGCGGAGTTCCAGGAGGAACTGGAGCACCTGAGCTCAATGGGCTTCAGGGACAGACGGGCAAACCTGCAGGCTCTCATCAGCACGAGAGGAGACCTCACCACTGCTATACAACAGCTGCGCGGTCTCTGACACACACATGTGCACACGCATACGCGCTGATTCATTTTAGAAGCATTAACATTAAGTGTGTTACAACACAGCAGACACACGTCGGCATATTTATATTGATGTACTCCTTAACCTTCCATACGACTGAAACATCTGCGTGTAGTTTTAAAGTGCTCTATATTCAGTCCTGGCATAAAAGACACCCTTACTTTAGTCTACACACTACACTTATTGACCCTTACCTGAATTGAAGGGCCAAGAGGAGTGGATGCTTCAATTAACAGAGTTGAAACAGAAGATTACATTATTCATTTTAGGCCACTTTTCACCTTGCCACCTGAACACTCAGAGACACTGTTTATTCTGACAACATCCACACTCCCAGTGCCTGGACAAGAAGCAGGTGCGTGAGTTTACCTGGCCTCACCTGCTGCATACACACACGCAGACTTTGTCTCCAAAGATGCACTCGGCTCCAAAACGTGTTATTAAAAGATGGACTTTGCACTAAAATGTCAATATTATCTCGAGACATACTACTCAGACTTTCAAGGCTCATCCGCTCGACACTCACTCGCAGGAGAAAATGAATGAGTTCAGGACTATAAACACAATCTGCAATTATAATAAGACATTACTTTAAAACCTCATGTCTCATATACTTTGTGACCAGTAATGCGTGATATTCAGTACAGGATGTTGGAATCAGTCTCACTGACTAGTAAACGTGATGTTATCAGTAAAAAGTGCTGAGTGTTGCTCTGTAATTTCTCTTCGTTTTTTTTTTGAGTCCGTCAGCACTATTGTGTCTCGCATTCATGCAAATGTGCACCTTTCTGTTGCAGCACAGTTCCTCTTAAGTTGTTACACTACATTAATTCCACCGTTCCGTTTCTGATTCTCCGCGCACTATTTGATGATCTGTGTATTTGCGGGGGAGCCTGTTCATCATTTAGTCGTGAAATTCCGGAGATGATCCATTTACATGAGTATGAAGGTAGCAAATCAATCATTACTCATTCTAAAAAAGTCGCTGCAGAAATCATAAATGTTATCCAGCAGTCTCAGCACAAACAACAAAAACTGGTTATGTATGAATTTATTTTGTACATATTATCCTTCACTCCCTTAGATGAAAACCTCACTACCCATCAAAATCAGAATTTAAGGTATTTTAACACATCCCCCTGTGCTACTTAAGTTGAAACCTTTACTACAAACACTAGGGGGCACTTCATTTCTTCAGTAGTTTCATCATGCAGCAGCAACATGCAGAGTCCAATCCCATCGATGGCCGTTTAAATAGCAGTTTCTACGGTCATTTGTCATTACTAATGCACATTATTGACCTCTATAAAGACACATGACATATTCATTGAAATAAAAAAAACACATATTAAGCATAACAGGATAAAACGATAAGCATAAAGCAATCATTTAATATATGATCGTTGACATAATATCTTTAAGTGAGTTGTAGCTCTTACTGTTAATAATGAGATGTGTGGTTTCATAAGGGTTTCTGTGCCCTTAGCCTCTTGGATTAAGGACACGTACAATGACATCAGATAAGTGTGCATGTGATCCACTTGACAACCTGTGAGCATTTGTCTGTTGGTGCCAAACTGAAGGGCTTTAATCTTCAGTAGTCTGTGTGTGTGTGTGTGTGTGTGTCAGTGGGTTCGTCTGGATGTGTGAGATATGAGAGTAGCCAAGGGGGGGTTTTCTGGATTAGAAGCTCCTAAAATATTCATGTTGAGGTTTGCAGATGAGTCACACTAACAAAAACAGGTCTGCAGTGCTGAATGGAAGTGTGTGTGTGTGTGTGTCTCTCACCGCAAATAACAAAAAAAGCCTTTACCTGAGCTGACCTTTAAAATGATACAACCATATTGTCTATTATTGTCACTTCACTTTATTATATTCTGCACCATTTGATGGACTTGACATCAGAGCATGACGGGTAGTAACTCAGACTAAATCAATTTAAGTATATTTCATATTAACCCATCCATGATGAGAACTTGTTTGAATAAGATAACAAACCTGTAGTGTTTAATCTAAAACTGCAGATAAGACAGACACTTGTAGGAAGTTCTCTTTTGTTCTACAGATGATCAATTAATCCAGTAAATCAAGAAAGCACTTGAGAGATTAATCTGATTTAAAATTGTTTATTCTTTAGTTCCCTGTTATAGAAATGTGGCCCACACTGCAAACACTGAAATTACAAATGTGACTTATGTGAAATATTCAAACTTATTGATTTTTATTCAGTACAAAACATTGATTAAAAAAAGCCAAAGATTTACAGACTTATAACAAAATATATACAAACTCAAATAGTCTATTCTTCTTATCATCATTTGATGCTCTGCTGCGTACAGAAGAGTATCCGATACATCCCATAAACTGCAAATCACAGGAGTTGATGGTCACGATGGAGACTGATAAAAGACGCTTGTGTCTCTCACACTGAAGTCTGTCTAACCTGTTAGTTTATGAATGTGTAAATCAGATCAGATGACATTCAATGTATCATGACAATGAATAAAAAGGACTGTAGGATGCTACACTTTTCAGTGTTTTTGGCAGTGCAAGAAGAACATTGGGAATCTCCGCAGTACATCATACTGTAAGTAGTAAGTAAATGTGGACATTTCATTGAATTAAATGTAATTTTTGATCTGGAAAAAGGCTCATGTTCATAAAAATCCACACACTAGATACTGATTTATTTCTATACTGCCTTCCCTTAAAAACACTTGATGGTTATCCTCATCATGTCTGGTCTGCTGCAGTGGTTACAGCTTCACCGGTTGTGGCTTGAGGCTGATAATGTGCTTTTCAACCTCCATAGCTATATCATTAATGTTTCTTGCAATGTCTAAGGACAACACATTCTCCTCGTCCCCCAACGGAGGCTCTAAAAGCTCAAACTGGGAACGCAGAAGGTCGGCTTTCATGAAATGGGCCGTCCGCGACATCATCCTCTGATGGACGAGACTGAAGTCGCCGTGCAGGAACAGAAAGAAGACGTCAGGAGGGGCAGGAGGCAGGATCTCTTGGTCAAGGGCTTTGGACCCATGCAGCATGATCTGTCTGTAGAGGCGCTTTAGGGCAGAGCATGTCACAAAGCCATCACGGCCTGAACCCCTTTCTCTGAGGTGAAAAGACACACACACACACGTACAGATGTAACAGTCCTAATGAATGTTGACAGTAAAGAACAGTGCAAAAAAAACTGTCAGGAAGAGAAGGAGTTGAAAAGGAAAGGTGAGATAAGTTGAGCAGGAAGAGGAAAAAATAGCTGTGACGACTGGAGGAGTTAAGAAAGATCAGTCTTTGATGTTGCTGCAGACATTTTAAAGAGGAGATGGCATACTTTTCACTCGCCCCTTCACCTTCTCTTCTACACTCTCTCTCACTGTAATCTGTCTTTATTTTCCTCCATTTCCTTTCTGCTCTCTCTGGTTTTCATCTCAATTTCCAAAAGCATCTTTGATCATCTTTGATCTTCTCCAGCGATTTCACGCCTGCGTATCTTCCGCTTGCTGCTCTGTTCTTCAGCTTCTTCTCCCCGTCTACTTCTGTGTCATTAAGAAAATATTAGTGTGTGTGTGCGTTATGTTCTCTGTGTGTATACACACAGTGATATTCTCACCTTTGAATGACTCCATGTAGTTGCAGGAGCCAAGGTAATCTGTCCTGGGGAGACAAAAAAAAAAACCAACAAAGTGAAATGATTTACATTTGTTGCAGACAGCTGTAATAACATACATCACATCACTCTGATCCTGGCCTCTCTCTCCACTGACATACAGTGCATTTCCTTTAATTGATTTTCAGATGTTTGGCCCTGAGCTACATGGCAGAAATCGCATGTTTTTGCCCCACAGGAGCCAGCATGCAGCCTTAGATCCTCAGGTTAGTTCCAAGGTTATGTGTAAAATCTTAAAGTGACTGTGCCTTTGCTAGAAATTAAATCTGTCCTAATTTGGGTACAACTGAGGTGGAATCCATTTTTTTTCAAACACAAAGAACTGAGATGAATCTCATTCTTTAATGTCCACATTTCTGGGCAAACTCATGTCCTGTTCGCTTGTGCCCAGCCTCAACCTGCCAACTGTGATTCTGCCATTAAAGACTTCATCTTTAATTGTCACACAGACAGCTGTTGAGCATTTTCAAATAAAAAAGCAGCGGTGGATGAAACTCTGTTTCTCCTGCTGCTGCTGCTGCGTTCACTGCTTGCTCTGTCTGAAAGTCTGATAGGATGATTGACTCGCGAGTGAAGACAAAGTGCCAGACACCAGGGACACGGACACTTTAACTGACCTCATCTGTGAGTGGTTCGCCCTGTGACATCTTCACAATGTTCTCCTGTGGGTGCAAATCATCTCCTTCATGCAGCGGCCAGCCCAACTGATGGGAGGAAACACATGTACAGTTGAGTATCAAGCAATGTGTGAACACAAGCATGTTTAAGGGTGTGTGTGTACCTGGTATTCCTTATGTTGTGGGGACCTATATCTGTTTACACAGTCACATTATGGGGACTTGTCTTCCTTAAATGTAAATTACTACATTTTAAGGTGAAGGCATGTTTTTAAGTTAGTCTGAGGTTAGTGTTAGGTTAAGGCTAGGGTTGGGGGTTAGGATTAGGCCAGTGGTAATTATGGTTTAGGTTATAACAAGTCTACAGGAAATGTCCTCTGAAGTCATGGAAACCAGTGTGTGTGTGTGTGTAAAAAGGTTACCTTTTCTGAAAGAAAAGCCCCTAAGCTGCTTCTGCATAACAAAAGGAACAAGATACAGCTCGATTCAGGTTAATCTGACACAATGTAATTACATAAAATAGTAATATTTAGGTTTACATGACAACAGCTTTGCACATGGAGCATTAACCACCTACACTACTGTGCAAACGTCTTAAGCCACCAGAAGATTGGTTGTCTCTTGCAATATTTTTGTGTTCCCTCACAATACTTTTACGTTATTGCAAGGGAACACAAACTTTAGGTCTAAAATTATTTCTGGTGGCTAGGGTCATGGTTTTGGTCTTATATTGATGCTGAATATCAGCTCATCTCTTTAGATAACATATGCAGGCAGACAGTATAGTATTTACTTTCCACAGCCAGAGACTCCCATTATGATGTAGATCATTTCCTCTGTGGACCTTCAGAGAGACAGAGACAGAGACACCTGTGCTGGGTGAAAGAACTAGTAGAGTCAATATTGGAATTAATGTATGTCTCCGTATTCAGTTAATATCGCATCTCTGAACTGCGGGAAAACCATTTGTAATGACAAATCAGTGATATCACCATCATAAATGTACAGTTACTGTTACATCCACAAACACGAGGTTTAACAGTAAAGGTTATGATGTGTAAACATCTACTATGACTGTAACTCATTGTCCTTGCCTCCGGAGACAAATAAAGTTTTTTGAAATTTGTTCCAATAATAGCAGAGGCAACAAGCTACAATGTGACATTACTTCAGATTAATTAGCACATTAGCATTCGTTCTGATGAGCGTTTCAACGTTTCACAGAAAAATAACTTCACCTAAATGATAAAACACTCTCTTATCCCGCTGAAAAGCATGGACTGAATTTACCTTGTTTCCGCACCCCAGCGCGAGGGTTTGTTTATTAACGTACGTGATGACGTAAGACGCAAGTCATACGTTCCCAGTTAAAGGGGCAATGCTGCATTTCTGCTTTCGGACTGAAATAAAAAAAAAGGAAAAGAGAAATTACTGACTAAATAAAATACTGAAGTCTGACAGAATGTATACGAATAAGTTGATATCGCCCATTTGCACTCAACAATGCACAACGTCCAATGTTTTTATTATTCATTATTATTAGTATTATTATGGTTCACTATATTATCTTTAGATCTATAGATTTGGGTTATTTGTCTATCATTTTTCCACAACAGGTCGCAGTTACATAGTGTATTATTATTATTATTATAATTACTACTACTTTTATTATCATCATTATTATTATTATTATTGTTAGTAGTAGTAGTAGTAGCAGCAGTAGTATTAGTATTATTATTATTCCATGTAAGACGATGCAATAAGGATCTATGTTGAAATTTTGAAAGAGAGAGAGAGAGGGAGGGAGAGAGAGACCTCCTCCCTCCTGTAGATCCTCAGTGCAGGCAGACGGATGAGAGCTCTCTTCTAACCATCCATTCTCTTCTCCATCTCTCCATCATCCATCCACCCTTTTCGTTTCCAAGGGCGTCGCAGAGCATTGACTGAAAGCCACGCTATACACACACACACACACACACGCACATATATACGTGTGTGCGTGCGCGTGTGCATGCGTGAGTGCCCCGCGCAACCGTGCATGTGTGAGCGAGCGCCTGCCCCTCGAGCTGTCGTCCGTGGATCCGCTGGCATGAGGAGCTGAGACAGAACCGAGCAGAAGGATGAAAATGCTTCGGTTCCGCAGACCCAGCATCCACTCTTTGGACCAGGAGGTCCTGTGCACGATCCGGTTACTGGACGACTCCGAGATCTCCTGCAGCATCCAGGTAAACGAGCACACTCATCATGTGCTGCTTTGTCAATGTGGTCACTTCACTCACATGGTCGTGGCAGACGAATTTTCTCACACACGTTATTTAATTCTCGACATGAAGCTGTGCAACAATGTAGTTTTGTCGTCTGTGCATGCGACAAAAAAGCACCTGCACACTGTGTGTATTGTTCTTCCACGCTGCTGCTGCTGCTGCTGCTGCTGTGATGTGCGCGTTCGATCCCCATACACCCTTCACTGTACATGTATCTGAGCACACACACACAGAGAGAGAGGGAGAGAGGTGGGAAACAGAACCTCACTGTGATCCATTCATTCATGCGTTTCATTGTGTTCCAATATGTGAAGAGAAGTTGTGATGAAGTTCAGCAGAGGAAGTGATGCCTGGGTGTGGTGGTGGTGATGAGGATAGCAGCACTGATGATGATGACAGGGCAGAAAGCTCTGTCTCAGCTCCTCATGCTTGTCTGCTGTCTATACCTGTAAACATTACACAAGTGAATTGTGTACTTAAGTACACAATTCACTTATCTGTACTTTACTTTGCTGTTTATATTTCTAGCAACTTTTGCTTTTACTCCTCTACATTTCCTCTAACTATATTTGTTCCCCCAAATAGAATCAGAAGAAGAGTTGTTAATGTTCTGTGTTTATATGGAGCTGCTTTGCACTACAGTTTTTCCATCCACACTCTTCAACAGGGGGTAAAGAGCCAGGGATTTTACCCACAACCTTCCAGTTGAAAGACAACTCGCCCTATACCACTGAGCTGCCATGGCTTAATCCTAACTCCTCACTTTTCATATCAGAAATTTACTTTTGATACTAAAGTACAGTAAATGTCACATACTTTAAGACTTTTACTTAAGTAATATTATAAAAAGTGACTTCAAATTCTACCAAAGTCATTGTCTGGTAAGATACTTGTACTTTTACTCAAGTATCCCTTTAAGGTATACAAGACTGAAACATAACAATAATAATAATAATAACAATAATAATAATAATTATAATAATGTTTATTTACAATCACATTTCATACAAAGGTATAAAACATATGGAAGAAGTTATGCAATGTACACGTGTCTGAGTTTAAGATACCCTAAGAATGTATTGCAACTTCATCCTTAATCAAACTTAATCAAAGTGGAAACTAAAGATTGTGTTACTTTTATAAATTGCTCGCTCTCCCACACCAAAGTCCAGAGAGAACATGAGAAAGACTTGTTGATCCACTGAGCGCTGCAGCCTCCATGTTTTTTTGTTTTTTTTTTACCAAAGTGACACAAACTTACTAAACAAGGCAGCAGTAGAACGACAGCTCGGGTTTTCTGAGTGTTTTTAGTTTCCTGTCACAAAAGCTGAAAGACAGCAAACATATTCTTTAAATATCGCTGACTTAAGCAGGTGCAGGTTGCGTTAGGTGAGCTCTTTTATTTAGTGGCTAAAAAAAAGGACATAAGCCCCAGCTGAGAGCGATGATGATTACAATGAGGACGAGCCTTCATGTCTCTGCACACCGTGCGTTTGTGCATGGAGTTAACTCTGACTACTGCAGGCATGTATACCTAGTACCTAAAAGTATCTTACCAGAAAATGACTTAGAATTTGAAGTCACTTTTTTTATAATATTAAAAGTCTTAAAGTATATGACATTTACTGTACTTAAGTATCAAAAGTAATTTTATGAAATAATATAAAATGTACTCAGTGCTAGGGCGAGTTGTCTTTCCACTGGAAGGCTGTGGGTTCAGTTCCTGGCTCTGCTAGTCTACATGTGTCCTTGAGCAAGCCACTTTACCCCGTACTGCAGCGTGTGAATGTTTATGAAAGATCATCAAGACTAGAAAAACTAGATCATTACCAACACTTAACAAAGATAGTTAGAGGAAATGAGTAAAAGTTGCTACAAATATAAATAACAAAGTAAAGTAGAAGTAAAGTAGAGATACGTGAACTTTGTACTTAAAGGGGACATATTACGCAAAATCAACTTTTTAACCATTTTAATACTTATATTTGGGACTCTGGAGGCCCTACCAGTCACCAACGTGTGGAAAAAGAATACTCCGTCATGTTTTCGTGGTTCCCCTTAGTGTAAGTATAGGCGATAAAACACTCGATGTTGAATTCCCTGCGCTTATGACGTCATAATGCGCATTTCACCGCGAATGTTACCGCCCCACCAGTAAGTTTACTTCGAGAGCTCCACCTTAGCTCCACCTTGTCCCTGCGAGAGTGCAGGCGAGGGAGGAAGAGCGGTATTATGTCAACGCGGAGGGACAAGTGTGCTGTTGGTGGCTGCACAGTGGAGCACAGTGTTTTACACAAACTTCCAGCCTCAGAGGATTTTATATATGAAGCTAATGTGCCGGATAAAGTCAGCAAACGTGTGTTCGTGTGTTCGCACTAGACTGCGGCCAGCGGTCGCCGTATTTAGTCAGGGGACGTATTTCACCGACGTACAAACACACACACGTTGTTAAGAAAAGGTCACATAGATCTCATAACTGACCATTCTGACACGTCCTAATTAAAAATATTTGTTCAGTACGTCCTCCATGACCGGAGCACAGACTCAGTCTGATACAATCACATATACAGCGGCGAGCGGCAGTTTATGCCGCTCGCCACTGGCGATCAGCGGTGCTGCACTCTCTGTGCAGAGGTGCTGCACTCTCTGTGCAGAGGTGCTGCACTCTCTGTGCAGAGGTGCTGCACTCTCTGTGCAGAGGTGCTGCACTCTCTGTGAAAATCAGCTGATCGCCACCGCTGATCGCCAGCGGCGAGCCGCCTAAACGGCCGCTGTATGCGACTGATCGCCAGCTCCGGTGCAGACCGGTGACTATGCTCCGGAGACCTCGCCACCGCGGCACCGCTGATCGCCACCACGGCACCGCTGATCGCCAGCGGCGAGCCGCCTAAACGGCCGCTGTATGTAAGCTGGCGATCAGTCGCATACAGCGGCCGTTTAGGCAGCTCGCCGCTCGCCGCTGGCGATCAGCGGTGCCGCGGTGGCGATCAGCGGTGCCGCGGTGCCGAGGTCTCCGGAGCATAGTCACCGGTCTGATACAGTAACATACAGCGCCAGCTTATGCAGCTCGCCGCGCGCCGCTGGCGATCAGTGGTGCTGTTCCTAAGTGTTTTTAACTGATTAACAGTTCGGCACTGTTCGGCTCGATCCTTATGTAGAACGTCTCTTCCTGTGACGGCACTCTGGCTGTTTTCTGCGCACGCTGCCATGTTGATATTGTCGGAGAACTAGTGGAGGGAGGGGGAGACGAATAGAGCTGTAAAGCGCTGTAAAGAGGACAAATCAGAAACTCCCTGGAAGAAGTGGGTGTGTGTTTGCCTGTGTCTCATTTGCATGTAAAGGGACCATGCAGGAAAACCGAGCGTTCTGAAAGGGGCGGGCTTAGCAGGGTTATTGAACTGCTATGATGCTTCATCCTTATGGTATTTTGACCAAGGCATGTCACTGACATGTTCATTAGGACACCAGGGAACTATTTTAATGGGGGAAATAGGGTATAATATGTCCCCTTTAAGTGCAGTAACAATGTATTTGTACTTTGTTACATTACAACAGTGGACTGGTGTGTGTGCAAACCGAACTATTACATTAAGTGCTGCACTAAACCCTTCAAAGCAGCACCAGC
The DNA here is from genome assembly GCF_958295425.1 of Solea solea. Taxonomy (NCBI): domain Eukaryota; kingdom Metazoa; phylum Chordata; class Actinopteri; order Pleuronectiformes; family Soleidae; genus Solea; species Solea solea. Next base: position 19,454,480 of record NC_081141.1, read on the forward strand.
TTGTTAACAGTGAATGAGCAGCAGCTCGTCTCATCCTGAGCCGCTTTCAGAACAAGTTGTCAGCTGCCTCGGGCCTGTGGTGTGACCCTGACAGAGTGAACACACCTGCCGCATGCCAAACTGACTGTGACACTCATCTCCTGTGTGTTTGGAATCAATGATTTAACAAAACACCAGTGAGTGCACTGTGAGGGAAGGGGAAGGGAGGAGGAGGAGAGGGCTCAGGCATGTATACCTGCGTGTTTGTGACTGTGTGAGCACAAAAGTGCGTTAAACTCTGTGTAAGCGTCTGAGAACACTGACGTGAGATGCATAAATGCAACACTGTGTGTGAATATGGAGGTTTTAGCTGAGTGTCCCTGTGCCCCATAAGGAAATGGACGGTTATTTTTCTAGCTGACTGCATCTTCCAGGACTTTCTTTCTTTAATGGCTCTGTGTTCCATTGTTGAGTTGCTCCCTCCTACATATTTCATGACATCCTGCGCTCCTCATGCTACACTTTCTGCTGCTCGACCGCAGCAGCAGCTCTCCTGTTACCACTGTGGGGAGACTCACATGCCTTACTTTAGCTGTTTATTTTTTTCCTCCCCTCGCTGTCACTGTCTGTCTTGCTTCTGTTGACTGTCGTGCTGCTCTCTGTTAGTTGGACTATGTAGGCCAAAGATGACACTGAATGCAATCACTGAATCTTGAATAGTGTTTTTGCTTAATGTGGTTAAACTTTACTCTTAAGCTGTCAACTCTGCACAGACACATCCCTTTATGGCAGTTCAGGGATTTCACTGATAAACGACTTTCAAATATCTTGGAAAAGCACAATAAAGGAAAATAATCCTGCAGCAAAGAAGGTACTGCAACTGGCCGTCCATCGCAGGGCCAACACACATCCATTCACTCTCACATTCACACCTACGCTCAATTTAGAATGTCCAAGTAACCTTTGCATGTTGTTGGAGTGTGGAAGGAAACTGGAGCATGTGGAGAAAACCCACGCACAACATCCATGAGAAAGGCACCATGTGTTTCATAAATTCAAAATACTGTAATTATACAAAACAACCACATACTTTTGAGCAGGCATGTGACATGAAGCAGCTCCTGAGCACTTTCAGCATTTGTCCTCTCTACTTTCCTAATCCAACAGCCAAAGTAAAATCTACGCTGTTGTTTTAATACAGTATACGCTTTGTGTGCACGCTGTTTCTCCCCCTTATGTAATTAATTAATTAATTAATTAATTAATTAAAGTGGTCAGAAGCTGATTAAGCCTGTGCGCTTTGCTGTTTGACTTTATCACAAGCTCGGTGCTGTGTCTTCTCTTGCTGTGTGTAGTCGGTCGTCTCTGCACATCAGGTCACATTAGTTGCACTGTGTACTGTGTAAAGTCAAACTCCGCCTATGCCAGTCGCCCTCATGGAGACCAAAACCTGGTCCCAATAAGAACCTCATCTCTGAGTCAGTTTAGGGCTAAGATTTGGATTGTGGATAGGTTAAGGATTGACTTGTTATAGTTAAGATAAGGGATGATGCTTGTCCAAATAAATACAAGTCAGCATAGTGTCCTAAGAAGACTAGCTGCACAAACCTCTGTGTGTGTGTGTGTGCGTGTGTGCGTGTGTGTTAGGCCTGGAGGAAGAGCGTGTCCAGCCTCCTGCTCTCAAGTTCAGTGGTAATATTAACTCTAACCTGCTGCAGGACAGACATGTCAAGATCAATGTGCATCGACCTCCTCTGCTGCTTTCAGCCCCTCGTCCCTTTATCGTCCACTCTTGCTCTTCTCATCCCTCCGTCTGTCCTTCTCTTCCGTCCTCCTCCCGTCTCCTCCGGGCTCTCGTCTTCCCACGCCTAACCTTGCTGCTGCTCCTCCTTTCACCCCCTACTCGTTCTCTGCTCCACTTTCAGCCTCACATTTGCTCCCCTCAACGACTTTTCTCCCCCTCTCTATTTTTACATCTTTCATCCTTATCTTCTTGCTTCTCCCTCTCCTACATCTCTCGATTTCTCCCGTCTCCTGCTCTGTGACACGTCATGTATAATTAACAGAGATCACTGTTCTTCATGAGGCCAACATCAGTCAGTTGTCAAGTGATGTTCTACGCGACGAGTGAGTGTGTGGGAGGTAAAAACTATGTTCACTTGCATGGAAGATGGACTCAAAGTTCTGCCGTTAGGGAGAACTTCCCTGCTCGGCACCAAAATAACATTCAATAACGTGAACTTCTGAAAGCTTCTGATATTTCCTTTCTGTTTGTTCTCTCTCTATTCCCATCACCAGTACGTACTATTTAAAGATGCAAATGGTTGCTGCTATTGATTTTCACTGCCACTGCATTGACTCGGTCCAGGAGAGATGAGGCGGTGCGGCAGCGTTGTTCTGTGTGCATGTTTGGGTGCAGTGCTATTGTTTCTGGCTGATGGAACAAGTTATAAATAACATCAGTTTTCTATTTTTATGCCTCTTTGAAGCTCCTTCAATGATGACTAAAGAGAAAAAAAATATCTATTTTTTTTGCTTGCTACGGAGTGGAGGCGGGGGAATGAGACGGCAGAAGGGAGGGACGACATCAAAAGAAAGATGGTAGACGAGACAAAATCAATGTCATCGTGGTGGGTCTCAATAAACGAGCTGATGTAGAAAGGAATTGGACGGCGTAAAAGAGTTTTATAGATTAAAACTGCCAGCAGCTGATAGACAAGGAAGACAGGGAAGGTATGAGCCAGGTCAAGGGTCACACGTGGGCTTCATTGATATTTATTATCCTGCTCAATGACAGGTCAGACTCCTCACTGTCACACACCAGCATTTATTAACTCCTCTTATTATGGCTGTGCTCCTATTTCTGCCTATAAGGACGGAGTGTAACAGAAAAATTACATTTTCGGGGGAAAAGTAGGTTGGATGTAGGAAGACGTTATTGGATTTTGGTGATGATCTGTGCAAGGATCTGGAGTCAGGATTTGTGTGATATTGGCAGAGGATTGTGCTAATGTGTGTGTGTGTGTGTGGAGTGTAAATACATAAAGTGAAAGTTGTTGTTATGTGATATGAGTTTGTGGATATGAGCTTTTTTTTGGTGTAAGAAGATACAAATACACTAAAGTATTGTGATTTCGTGGTGTGATGGATGTTTCGGCCACTCTCCTCCTCATTTCACACCCTCACTAGACAAAGAAAACCGTGTGTTGTTTATGTATATAACGTTGTAATATTTACTATGAGGTTTTTTTGTTTAAAAATAGACACATTTCTGGGGAAGGATAACATCGTATCCCATCATAACATATCACAGTGAGGCCACAGTGAGGCCTGTTTTATTGTATAAAGCACACAACGCTGCTTTTTGCATTACAAGAGTGAAAGGCATGGACAAACACACGCAGTCGGGGACCTGCAAACAGGCAGGCAAACAGATCTTTTGTGTACACTAATTCTCGCACGTATACGCACATGTCCACACACAAAGTGTCATCGTTCTGTGGAGCGGCGATAAGGCAGCATGCTCCGGTGCGTCCAACATGTGCACAGACATGCTGCAGCGGTCACTCTCTCACCGTCCCACCGTCCTGCGAGTTCATGTCCAGCTGTACATAAAGCAAGAGAGGTGACAGTCCATTACGACGGAAAAGTGACTCTGCTCCACATTATTGATAAGTGATGGCTCTCCCGCTAAGATTATTAGGCTGTGTGTGCCCAGCCGTGAAGGGTGTGCAAGGTGCACATGACATATTTCATACATGTGTGCTGATTTGTGCATGTCTATGTGTTCTCTGCAGCACTGCAGGTGACGAAAAGGCAATAGGTTTGTGTCCAAGGTCACAGTCAGTGCTATAAGAGCATAAGTTGGTCATGCCTTGGTGCGTTTGCCGATATAATACGTTTTAAAGCTGTATATCTACATATTGCAGATCTGTATATTTTCTTTTTGTTTTATTATTTTTAGAGCTGCAACCACTGACTATTGTCATATTTTCTTGAATCTGTCTATTGTTTTCACGATTAATCGAGTAATCGCTTGGTCCATAAAATGTCAGAAAACGTTGAAAAATATGGATCAGTGTTTGTCAAACCCGGAAATGATTTCTTTGTTTTATGGAGCAAAGAAACAAGGAAATATTCACATTTAAGAAGCTGAAACAATCAGCAATCTTGTTTTAATCATGAAAAAAGCTTCAAACCGATTAATCGATTATCAAAATAGTTGACGATTAATTTGATAATCGATTAATAATCGATTCGTCGAGTCATTATCAGCTCTAATTATTTTGCTTCCTCAATTTCATTTCTATATTATGTTGTGCAAAGAATTTGTTTAATCGGGAAGCCTTTACATATTTGGAATTAACAGTACAATATCTATATACACACGTATATAGTTATGTCAACATTTACGTTACTTAACAGTCACTTAAATGCCTCAAAAATGCATGCACAGGAATAACAAAATAACAGAAAAAATATGAAATGTAAGAAAAAAACAAAAACCTGTGTAGGTGCTATAATAAAAGTAGGTGGTCGACAAAATGAAAGAATATGTTTAATTCAAACTCTTAAGGTCTCAAACTTCCATGTTCAAACTATTCACTTTATGTTGAGATATTTCAGTCCAAGTATTCAGTCAGTATTTCAGAATAAAAGCAGTGGACTCGAATGACAAGAAATTACAAATTAGTTTGAATGTTCCTTGAAAGTACAATCTAATGACAAGAGGTAAACTTTTTCCGGTTGTGGCACACGGAGGATAAAAGAAGTCCTTCGTATAACAAACAGTAGAGAGAGCATTTACGAGGGAAACGTGCCGATCAAAAGTGTGATGACGGGAGGCTTTTACGAAGAGAGGTTGTGGGTGGAGAGGTCAACTATCATTTCACAAAGGTTTCCCTCTTGAATATAAATTGGACGTGTTCCATAAAAGACAGAACGTGTTCCTCTATCCCAATCCCGTTATGCAGCGTAGCCCGAGAGGATGATTTGCATTTGCATCCTGAATCTATAGCTGACTCATTAAGTCAGGTGTAAGGTATAACAATCAAATGTCTCCTTAAAGTAAAATGACCTGGTGAGTCATAACTTTGCAGCAAAACACTCCACAAACTTCCTTTCTAAATTCTCCGGCCTCCGACTAAATAAAGCAAATATGTCAGGCTCGAACATGAGAAGGTGACATTTAAAGAAATATGATTTGCTGAAAGCCCTGGAGCCCCTAAATGACTCTGAGGTTAGAGTAAACAACATTATGTAGCTCAGATAAATGCTGTAAAAAGCCAGAGTGTGCATGTATGGTCCAACCAGACAGTGTGGAATGACTTGATTTATGCAAATCCAAAGCTCCTTGAAGTGAACTGAGAAAGGAAAAGAGGATGGAGAGTTATTATATTTGAGGGCGAAGGGCGAAATTTGTTTCTGCCTCCTGAGAAAATGATAGAAAACAGCTTAATTGTTAGCGCTCCCGCTCTTTGATCTATTCTATTGCTTTTCCCAAACCATCAATGTCAGGTATTGATTAGTCTCCCCTGCATCCTGGTCAAGCCTCTCGATCTATGCACTTGTTTGCCCGAGGGCTCAGGGTTTTTGGGTGGTAAATACAAACCGGCTTTAGAAATATTGGCACTGGTGTAAGAATAGTTAACATCGCATATACGTGCAGAGGTCTACTCACAAACTTATCTTAATTGGCAAATAAATTGGCAGATTGGTGCACTGGCGTCTTAAATCTCCATTTCCCTAAAGAGCAGCAACAGCGGCAGCAGAGTGAAGCCATGAATTAGTGGAGCGCTTGTTTTAGCTGCAGCCTCAGATTGGTTTGGTGTGGAGGTAAAGAGGGAAATACCATTCATCTTTTAAACCTCACTATTTCGTAGTTATATCTTGTAAAATATTAAGAAAACATGAGTGGAATTATAAGGTATAAGGGATCTTTAGTTATAAGCATGGACCATTATTTCATTTTGAATTTTGAAAATGTCCCTGTGTGAACAAAAAAAGGAGTGTGTGTGTGTGTGTGTGTGTGTGTGTGTGTGTGTTGGCGTCCTCACACACGCTGTTCCTCCTCGCGATGTTTCAGTCAATTAAGTGTGTCATGAGATGAATCACATCAAATTCAGTAAGGACCGAGTCATAATTGAGCGGGCATGCAAATTAATTTAACAACAAACAAGCATCGCCAGGGTGTGCGGGGTCCTAGTGTCGGCCGTGAAGTCATGAGATGTCGATAGGAATCGGAACAAATCGGAGCGGTGGCGACGGGGGGGGGGGGGGACTCTATTTCTAAATATAACTTACAGATAGTCTTTTTTGATTTGGCTTTGTTTTTGTCTCTGCACTGGAGTCACATAGTGAAGCAGCTGTATTTTAATCCTGTTCTCTTCCAATTATGTGCGTATGCCACTGCTTTTATATTATGTTATTATCCGTCCATCTTCTACTACTTTATCCTTAATATGAGGGTCACATGGGGCGCTGGTGCCAATCTCAGCCGACATATAGGGCGAAAGGCGGGGTACACTCTGGACAGGTCACCAGTCCATCACTCACACCTACGGTCAATTTTAGAGTGTCCAATTTGCCTAACATTTGCAATTTGACTTATTTTGTTATTCAAAGATTCTCCTATAAAATGCTTCTTATAAGACAAACAAATATTTACACCTACAATTGAATTATGGTCTCCAAATCAAGCTAACACCACACACAGGGAGAACATGAAACCTGCTCACAACAATTTAAACCAGGATTAAAAGCAGGTCACCGGTTCTAATCCCACATTTTCCTTATGATGCTGACAGAAAATGTAAATGTAAATTGTCACATGTGAATGTGAGTGAGTGGCCAAACTTACTTGACTCGCCCAAGTTGAACAGACTTTTTGTGGATTGAGTATAAAATAAATAATTGATGTTTGTGTATTTTTACTCCGTGTGCTGATGGTTTTCTATTTTTTCCCCCTTCTGATTTTTGCTGTGTGTCTCTGCCTGGACTCCGAGGAGGTTGCCTTATTGAGAAGAAAATGGTAGAGCACGACGGGTGGACTCGCTCCAGTGGGCACGCACGTCAAAGTGCACTTTGCTTGTGCTAAACTGAATACACACTCTACACCGAGGCTCTATTTAAAGTGTGTGTGTGTGTGTGTGTGTTGAAGTGAGGCAGAGAAGAAAGCACTTTGCCGTCATTAGAAGAGATCATGTAGTTACAGGATGACCAAGTTAATTTTTAATGCTCAGCCTTTGGATGTATGAAATATGAATTCAGCCCTTGTTGGGCATGATACAGACTCTTCTTCTTCTTCACTCTGTCTTTTATTCTTTAAGTCAATCTATCAGTCCCTGTCTCTTTTAGCTCCGTCTTTGCCAACTGTCTCATTCAGCCTTGCGGCGTGTGTGGCCCTGGCTCACTCTCCGTCTAGTCTATTCTCTCTTCCCTCTTGGCATCACTTCTTTCTTTCCCTGCCCTGGAGAAGCAGACGGAGGAAAGGTGTAGTTTGACGATCAGGTTAGAAGGAGCTGGCTATGTTTCCTGCCTTTTATCCTACACGCACGCCCACAACAACGCACACGACTTGTATTACAGTGACATAACAATAAACCCGGTCCAGCCAACGGTGTTTGTCAGCGATGTAACAAATGGTCACAGGGATCGTCCACCTTACTACGTTGCTTTTAGAATCTGTGGAACACACAGTAAGTTACTTACTCGATTAATCACGTCCCATTAGCTGCAGCTGAAAAAGCAATTTACTTACTTACTACTTACGACCAATTACAGTGGCACGATGCAGGATTTCAACCTTTGAATAATGTCTGCAGGACAATTGGTACATCAAATCATAACTGGTTACATTACAATCAGATCATTATGTTTTATGTGTTAATCCTTAGAACACAGAGCATTTAGGCTGCTTTAAACGTACAGCATATACAGAGGCTATGTGCAACATAGAGTGTCTTATAGCCTTGACAATCGGATGAATTTTTATTTTTTACAACTACATAAACATGCTTGAACCAAAAGTACTCAAAATGTTTAAAAGCAGGTTGAATTTATGAAATTTGGAAATACGTCACAGTTCAGTGTTCTCTTGGCTCGTTTTTAATGAACAAAGGGAAAAGAAAAACGGTCTATTCTGTGACTTCTGCACAATTATTGCTACTTTATAGCGCGACTTAAAAAAATGCGACTTCAAATGAATCACAGCTTTGACTCAACAACACGTAAGAAGATGAAAAAAATGCATTTTGGAAAGCCTGAATATGTGTAAATGTATAATATGTGTCTAATCTCTGTGAACTTAACAGGCATCGCAGTGCAAATCTCTTAAGGAGTTGCATCATGAGAACAAACATGCGAGCAACTTTGCAGAAACTGAACCACAAACAGCTCCACTGTTCTCTTCTTCACTTAAAACTAACCAAATATATTAATATTGATTAATATATAATTTAGCCTTACTGCGTCTGAATTTCACACGGTTAGAAATTGCAATTCAATTCAATTTTTTTGTATAGCGCCAAATCACAACATACAAGGCACTGTACGTAGTAAGGTAGAAACCTTTATAATATTATAGAGATAACCCAACAGTTAAGATAACATAATCCTTTATTCATTCACACATTGAGCAAACACTCGGCATCAGTGGAGGGAAAGAAATCTCTGACAGAACCAGACTCAAAAATGTGTAGCATCTGCCTCGACCGGTTGGGGTGAAAGGAAAAATGGGGGACAGAGGAGAGGAAGGAAGGGGGGAGAGAAAGTAAAAGTGGGTTGCGAGGTAGAGACAGAAGAAAGAGATATATAACAGTTAGAACACGTTATAGGTTGAGACAAGACATTTTTGAATCAGTTATGACACGTTTATAGTACTGCAATGTCATTTATACAGGCAGCAGCAAAACAGTACACCGATATCAACTTTAATTATAGCATAATAATAATAATAATGACAATAATGATGATAATAATAACAACCTCAAAACTGGATCTGGATCCTGCAGCCTGCAAGATGAGGACACAGAGAGAGAGAGAGAGGAAGGAAAGATACAAACTAAGTAGAGAAAGTAAATTATGTAAAAGGAATTCTCTTCTCAACATATTGGTTTTAAATTAAATATAATATGTGTTTCATCTCCAGGGAACTTGTTTTCAGTCTGAATCGTCTTCAGTGCTCAGTGAATTGACCTTTAAATGATGCTGTGGTTTTGCCTCTAAGACGCTGCTTAGACTCGCTGTGCTGTTTTGTGTTTGATTTGTGACTGTGATATTTATATGAAAATATCTTGCCTTTTTTTTTTTTTTGGTGGCTGTTTGTGCAATTACTGCCCATAACAGATTGTTTACCACGGAATGAAGCATGACTCACCGAGACATTGATTTGAAAGGTTGCCTGGGCGAGAGTCTCCGGTGTTTTCTACAAAATTCAGCACATGCACAGGAATTTGCTTCGCTCGTGTAAAAATGAAATAAGATGTAACTGACGCACAGACTGCCCGCCATCAGTGACTCAACAGGGTCATTTAACAAATCTGCAGCGACAATAGACGATAAAATAGAGGGGGTTTAAATGCTGTGGGAGTTGTACTTATAAATAGTGGTTTAAAATACTTAAATAACTCAATCCATAAATACGTTGTTAGCTCACAGAAAGAATCTGTTGTTCTTAGTGGAGGTTGTGTGATGTTCTCCCCATATCACTGTGTGTCTTTTTCATTTTGAATAACAAATGAGGCACAACATTGTTCTTTACTTATGTTAATTTAGTCAACAACACTTATCTATCGCAACACTATATTATAAATAAGAGTAGTGTAAAAAGTAAATGTCAAATAAATGAAACGGGTCATCAAATAAACAATCGTCAGACAATGTTGATTAATAAAAACAACAAATTTCGGCCTTAGCAATACATTGATCTACCTCTAATGCAGCGTCACTTTAGGTGGAGATTATTCATTATTGAGTGAATGCTCATTGAAAGTAATTCAAACTGAATCCTTTTAGTTTGTAAACAAAATGACAAAATGAGACATTTGAGAACAATATCATTAACAGGTTTGATCAACATTTTTCAACATATTCTGACATTTTAAAGACCAAACAAGTACTCGATTGATCAAGAAAATAATCAACGCATTCATTGATTATGAAAATAATCGTTAGTTGCAGCTCTATCGCTGCACTCCACCTCCGTCTCCCAATAACCCTGAATACATAAGCGGTTCTGACAAAGGACGTATGTGCTCTATCACTGTAACAGCTGAACTTTCTGTATAAGATGGATGTGAGCCTGAACTCATGGCCAGCTGTTGTCAGTCAATCAATCACCCTGCTGCTGCTGCTGCCGCCGCTGCTGCTGCGGCTGCTGCTGCTGCTGCTGCTGCTGCTGCTGCATGTCAGCTGCAGACGTTGCACACAGAATTGGTGAACACAGCTAATGACTTGGCCTAATGTCCTGATTGCTTGCTGAGGAAGAACAAAACATACCAAGCACTGCTGACTGAGCAGCCGTGTGACAGGAGAGAAGACAGCAGGGGTTTGTGAGTGTGTGTCTCTACCTCACTGTCAATCTTTCTCATCTGTGGAGGGACGTGCGACGCTGTAATCAGCACAACGACATTGTGTTTGTGGCATTTTGAGGACGTTATGGCTGGTCTGGCTTTTTGGGAGTGAAGATCTGGTTTAGGTGTGCCGGGAAGCGGGCGAATGGATATGAAAGATACAGTAGACGCGCTGTATGAAAGTGTGAGTGAATGGGTGAATGGCAAAACTATAGTGTAAAGCAGCTTTGAGTGGTCATCAAGACTGGAAAAGCACTTTATAAATACAAACCAAACTTGCTTAAGGTTGAGGGTTAGGGTTTGACACTTAGTTGTGTTAGTTAAGGTCAGGTTAAGGGAATGCATTATATGTGTGTGTGTCAGGTGGTAAGTACATCACAACAAGGTCCTTCTAAATCAATCAGTCCTGCTTAACTGAGCAGAGAATCCACCTTCATCAGCAGGTCACATAGTCTCCACCCCCCCCCCCCACACACACACCAAACCCACCTCTACAGTAGATGCATATGATGAAACGTCCATCAGATGAATAATTACAGCTAAATTCAATAGATTGAAAGTAGGGCTAATCAAAAATGTTATCAAAATTGCAATATGGCGCAATATTCGTTAAAGCCAAAATGTGTATGAAAATACTGTTTTAGATGAAATGTTGTCCTGGCCGACACGTCACATTCTACAGACAGAGGAAAATAGTGATGGTTTTGTGTATGTTCTTCAATGAAAATGTGAACAGTGATATAAAGGTTAATTACCATTACCTCCAAAATCGCGAGTCATATTGCAATGGCAATGTCAGTCAAAATAACCACAATTACATATTTATTCAAAATTGTTCAGCCCTAATTGAAAGTGGGTTAAATGTACAGGATGTGATGTGGTATGTGCTCCTCCAAGTCATGTAAAAGTGTTGTTGTTGTGCGATGCATATGAGGAAACCTCGTGTGCGTTTAGGTGATGACATGATTATTGGAGTCCTGAGTATGACCACGGCTGATATACATGTAATCACAAACACACCTTAAGGCTGCTGATGTTCCGCATCATGTCTCACTCTGATAAAATACGTCACAGAAATATGACCCAGGAGAGTTTGTTCATGCGATGATGCTGTGGGTATCTGGGAGATTCATCTGCATGGATGGAAAGACTGCTTAGATTGCTGCTTGGATTAAAGTGCCTGCGTGATCACAACATAACCTCCAGAATGAATGGTGCTTTGTGTTTGATGTCTTCACAGAGAGACACCAAAGGCCAGTTCCTGTTGGACCATGTGTGTAACCATTACAACCTACTAGAGAAAGACTACTTCGGCATTCGATATGTGGACCCAGAGAAACAGAGGGTAACTATCACACACGTGCAGGTGACGCCCACAATCTGTCAGGCTCATGACTTTCCATTGTTATTATTATTGTTAAATAATTATGTTCTGCATCCAAAGATCATCACAGTTTTGTGATTGTCTTGTCGGCCCAAAAGTGTCTTTAAAAATGATTAAAAAAAACATAAAAAATAAGCTGGAATCAGTGATTTTGTTTGTTTGACTTGTTAAATATTTCTTTATTCAAAAAGAGACAATATTTTCATAATTATACTTCAGGTTCATTTGCATTATGGGTCCAAATATTCAGTGAAAGGGAAAATAAATAGTGTTGACAACCAGAGAAAGCAGCTTTGCTCTCTATTCACATGCGTCACCCCCCGCTGTAATAATATCCCTCACCTCTGCCAGCAGGATGGCACTGTGGGGAATTAGTTAGGAGACAGTCAGTTTATTCCAAAACAATTTTAATTGAGAAACAACTACAGCTAAGTCCAGTCTCTGTATTTCAGACACACACACACACACACGCACACGCACACGCACACAGTCGCTGTGTCTAATCTCTGCTGGTGCTGTAAAATAAAACAAGAAGTTTTACAACACAACATTAAAAAATGAGTGGGACAGTCTAATGATTCACATAAATGAACAGACACATTTTGAACAAGCAGAATTTACTGTGATTGGTTGTGATTAGGAGCACTTTTTTTCTTTTTTTTCATCGTTATACTGAAACTTGTAGTCGGGGAAGTGCAAATGTAAACTTGCATCATTAATGTTGAATTAACTCAAGGGAAACCTATTGAAATTCACATACTGTTGTCTTTGCTTTAGTCAAGTTAGTGGAGTTTGGAGGCAAACAGTGGCTCCTCCTTCTTCTTCTTCTCTGTAAACATCGTAATGATATTTTGGCAGAGCTCAAAATACACAAGTGACATAGTAGAAATACGTCATGAGAACTTGATTTTTTATAAAACTCTAAAACCAGTTTCAGTGCAGTCCCATCTAATATATGAGATCATTTACATAAAAACAAATCTATCCAATGATGCATTTAAATAAATACTATTTTCTGATGTTACATATGTAATGTACACTGACAATAACACAGTATGTCTTTCTCTCAGCACTGGCTGGAGCCCAACAAGCCTGTGGTGAGGCAGATGAAGTGTAAGTGTCCTTTCTTTTTGTGTGTTTATGTTGTGTCTGGATTGTTGTATTTGTGTGATCACAACTGCACACGAAAATTAAAACCACACATTAATGCGCATAAATGGTCTGCGTCTATTCAGTAACTCCTTTACTCACACATTCATACAGAGAATGTACACACGTCAGCATGTAGACTATAGAGTCAGAGTCTGGCATCAAACCCACAACCTTCCGGGTTGAAAGTCAAGCCACTCTACCACTGAGCCACAGCCATCGTTTTTTAAAATAAATGTACCTTTTTGCCAGGACACACTGCTCAAGTTTCAGAGTAGTGACGGAGCTGGAGACGCACGAAACGACAAAGTAATAAAAGAAAGAAAAACAAAAGTGTCATAAAAGACAAAAATCTCAATTACAAAAACAAAAGTCAACAAGCCTTCAGTGTGTTCAATTGAAATGAACTTTAAGAGTATCCTTTTATATTTTCTACTGCTCTGTCAGAACTGGTGTCGTTAGTGCCGTTTCTGAAATGAAATCATGCAATCACACAGACAGCGGTGTACGATGTGTTTTTGTTTTGATGAAAATGGATGAACAAGAGAAAACAATTCTGCATGAGCAGGTGCAGTTTGGTTTCTCACATTTCTCACATTTGGAGTCGGTAAACTGCTCGACACAAAAATAACAGACCTAAAAGTAAGAGGAATGTGTTTTCCTAAGACATTTGTGGGCAGTCCGTTTCTCGACTATTATATTTCTCTCGCTTTACAATTATCTCCCCCTCTGCTCCCTCCCCTCTTTCTCCCCTCATGCCTCCGTCTGAAGTTCACCCTCCCTCTTAACGACTGTTCTGCTCTCGCTTTCCTGTTATAAATTAATAAAGGAGCTATTAGCGGTGCTTTCTGCTCCACCAGTACACGTGTGCGAGGGCAGGACAGGAGGCAGCGCGGGGAGGTCGGCGACAGAGGATGGAGAGATTCCACGGGAAGAGAGAGTGATAAAGAAGACGTATGGGGAGATAATTCAGGAGAGGGAGTGACAGATAGTGAAAAAAATCGGATTAGGAAAGAAATGAGGGGGAAAATAAGAGACCGTGGATAATGGAGAGATAGTTTGAGATAAAAGAGGCTGAGAGGAAGTGAAAGAGAGAGAAGAATGAGAGAGGAGGAAGATCTGAGTCTTTGTGAAACATCAGTTCTCTCTGTGGCAGAATTTATGTCATATTATTCTGCAAGGCTGATGTTTTAGTTTGTCCTATGTGGGTATATGTGCATCGTGTGTGTGTGTGTGTGTGTGTGTGAGAGAGATGAGTAATTGCTGTTATTATCAAATTCCTAATCTGTATTACAGTTTTTTTTTTCTTTTTCCCCTCTTGAGTTTTAATCCGTATTAACCTTTAGTGCTCATGAGGCGCGTATCTGTGCCGCAGGCGCACCCATGACAAATTACCGTGAGAATAACACACAACTCCTTATATGGACATCCTGGGAGTGTGTGTGTTTATAGGTCACATATTCAGGCTTTAAAAAAAAGCATTTTTTTCATTTTCGGACGTGTTGTTGAGTCAAAGTTATGATTCATTTTATGTCGCATTATTAAGCCGTGATATAAAGTAGCGATAGTTGTGCAGAAGTCACAAAACAGACTGTTGAACTGTCACATGTTTCCAAATTTCATAAATTCATAAAGATTTTAAACATTTTCAGTGCTTTTTGCCCAGGTGTGTTTATATAGTTAGTAATGGACATTCTTATAGCCTCTGTATATACTGAACGTTTTAACATAGTTAAATGCATACTTCCCTCAATCATCTCTGTTTCACCGCTTTTATTTCCCACAAATGCCTATCACTGTCCAATGCTCTCTCTCTCTCTTTCTCTCTGTCTGTCTGTCTGTCTGTCTCTCTCTCTTACGTCAGTGTGTCTCTTGTCTTCTGCAGCTCAGCAGCCGTACACCATGTGCTTCCGGGTGAAGTTTTATCCTCACGAGCCGATGAAAATCAAGGAGGAGCTCACCAGGTATTAAGCAATGGATTGTTGATTCCTGGTGCAAACGAACAACGCAGCTCTTTCTCTCTCTTTTTTTCCCCCTCGTTTGGCAGCGACGCTGCAATGTTGTCAAACAGAAAAAATGATGAACTCTGAAAAGAGTGTTTTTTAGGCATCTGTTAAACATTAAAACTGCAGTGCGACTGAAAAATGTATGAATCGCACAAAGCTTGACGACAAGAAGCTCATCAGTGATCTGACAGTCTATGAATCTAATCCTCCATCTGATCTCTTGCTCTTTCCTCCCACTGCTTCTGTTCCTCATGGTCCAGAAACATGTTTAATGAGTCAGGTGACTCAGAGATGCGGTCTGGTGTGTGAGGAAAGTCATCTGTTTCCATGGCAACACACACACACACATTTCTGTCATCACAGCACAACTGTCATCTCTTCTGCTCCTTGGTTACACTCAGCAATTCAGTGTATCAGCAACAAGTCTGAGTCGGCCTCCAAGGAAGTTGTTCCCATAGTAACTACAGTGTCAGGCCCTGGTATGTGGTAGTTGTTTCCATGGCAATGTGCTTGTTTATCTCATTCCCATAGCAACAACACACATGGATTATTTTCCTCTTTATGAAGCTGGAAATCGCACAGAATTTATATTTACAATCTGAATTCATCTGACGTCATGTGATGCAGGATAATGTTGTGTGTGTGTGTGTGTCCAGGTACCTCCTTTACCTCCAGTTAAAGAGAGACATCTACCACGGTCGTCTGCTCTGTCCTTTTGCTGAAGCTGCATATCTGGGAGCCTGTATCATCCAGGGTGAGAGACTTATTTCTTTACTTTTATTATGTTATTGACAGTGAATCTACATGTGATTTACACAAACACAAAGTAGTTGTGCGTATTTATTAGACGTGATTTTGAGAATTGAAATTTTGATTGAAACCAAACTTACGGGATGGCTAGAGTTAAGAGAAAGCTGAACAAATGCCTGAAAAATGACCTCCTTTATGTCGTACTGCAAGAGATCCGAGCCCAGATACAGATAGCTTTATTTATCTCCTTAGGGCAATTCAGTTTCCATAGATATAAATTAATTGTGTGTATTTAGCAGATTTGTTAACATCTGAAGCTGCACCCAATCAAACGTAGATTCTCTCAGTTCTACAGAGCTCAACAAATGAATTAGACCACCTTTTGTTTATCTTGCAAATAAACTGAATTCACCTTTTAATACCCAAATTTGAGCCAACTCCAATAAAACTAATTTTTCTTTTTAGTAATGCAAGTAAGTAACTGTAAAATGACATCTTGAGCAAGAAATAATGATGTGCTTTACTACTTCTACTAGTTTTTTTTGTAAAACAGTACATTTAATTAATTAAATTAATATTTTAGCATTAAAAATATCATTTCGATCAGAGAGCTTCTACACACTAGTGTATTAACCTTCAAAGAAACATAAAACCACAATTTTGATAATTACCAATGCTGTTAATTTAATTCAGTTTAATTTAATTTCATTCATGTTAGGATTATTTCAGATTGGAATGACTGTGTTTTTAAATTTTAATGATGTAGTATATCATTTCTGAACAGCATTTGGTTTCTGGTCTAACATGTCACACACATTTCATATGATCATATGCATCAGAATTTACCTGTAACCTGTTTTGAATATAAGATTTACATCATATTTAAGGCCAAAACAAAGAAAAACTTTTAAATAACCCTTAAACCAGTCCCTCTGCTTGTCTGCTCTCTGACTTTGGCTGCTTTGAAACACCCGTTAATTCCTACTTTAATCTTAAATCACAGCAGCAGAGCCACTTGCTTTCACAAGGGTTACGAGAGGAATTAGCTGTATCACATATGTGAGCCCTTGTGGCTAATATACAAATTGCTGATCTGCACGAACCCTTCTGATGAGATGATTCCCCAGAGACCACATTAGCTGCGCTCTTTAACAAGGGCAGGTCCTTATCCCACTTTGTTAGGGTGTTGATTATAAAGCCGGAGCATCGTTTGAGGATTATTTTATTTTAATTAAACTTCAAAGGTTTTTGAAGCTTCTTTTATGACGACTAATTAAGGATGGATTTTTTAGAAAGGATTCTATTTTGGTCCGTTTTAACTTCTCGGCACAAAAATAAATCAGTTGATTGAAATGTGAAAAGCGTGGTTTAATGCTATTTTTCTGCAGAAAGATGTGGAGCGTAATATACACGATTCCTAGTGTTTGACCTGTTGCACAAATGATCACTCTCTCACTACAGCTGAACTCGGGGATTATGACCCAGAGGAGCACCCATCAGACTACATCAGCGACTTTAAGCTGTTCCCGAAGCAATCGCTCAAACTGGAGAGGAAGATCATGGAAATACACAAGAATGAACTCAGGTGAATGTGTGAGTGAGTGTGAATGAGTGAGTAAGTGCGGAGGGACATCTTTGTCATGTGTTTACTCTCTGATACTCGCAGACGCATATGCTTGTTCCTGGGATCTGCACATTCAGATTCCACTTGTAATCATTTGCAGAGGAATTAGGCTTGAATTATTCATGTATTTCACTCTCGGTTGGGTTTGCTTGTTTGCTGGGATGTTCTGAATTTTAGATTTTGATCAGAACCAAACTTGCGTGATGGATAGAGTGGAAGAGAAAGTGGAGTGAATGCCTGGAAAAAATTACCTCCCACATGTCTTGCTGCAAGAGTTACAGAACCACATAACTTTATTTATCGCTTAGGGCAATTCAGCTTCCACAGTTTCACCACTCCACACACAACCATTCGTCAAAACACAAATCCAGAGTGCACAAGGAGGCACTATATGACATGTAAGATAAGATAGGATAATACAACACAACACAACACAACACAACACAACATAAGAAGATGAGATAAGATAAGAGGACAGATGAGGACAGGTGAATAGTGAGGACAGGTGACGATGAGGACAGGTGAGTGATGAGAACAGGTGATGATAAGGACAGGTGAATAATGAGGACGGGGAAGATGAGGACAGGTGAGTGATGAGATCAGGTGAATAGTGAGGACAGGTGATGATGAGGACAGGTGAATAATGAGGACAGATGAATGATGAGCACAGGTGAGTGATGAGGACAGGGGAATAGTGAGGACAGGTGAGTGATGAGGACAGGTGAGTGATGAGGACAGGGGAATAGTGAGGGCAGGTGAGTGATGAGGACAGGTTAATGATGAGGACAGGTGATGAGGAGGACAGGGGAATGATGAGGACAGGTGAATTGGCGTTAATTAGGTCCCTGACTGAGTGAGAAAGTCAAGCATTTGTGACCTTTGACCCATTTTGACTGACACATCATGTGTTTACATGTTTTATTTTGTCAGCACTTTCTTTAATTAAAAACAGTTCATGTGAGATTTGTGTCCTCTTGTATCCCCATAAAAACGTCAAGAGTAAATTTTAAACAAGCTACTTTTTTTTTACTTTAACTTGAGTACATTTTTAGACCAGTACTTTTACTTGCACTTAAGTATAAAGTGACCAAAGTAGTGGTACTTTTACTTCCGTCCTCTTTCCACCTCCACTGGGTGGTTGGTAATTATTTCCATCATGGCTGCAGCTCATGAATGAGCATGTGAGCTTTGTGACGGCCACACGCTGTGATTATAGAACATCAAAGCAAAGGCCTTCATTTCCCGCAGAAGCAGCAGATGATGCTCTTCTTTTCTCTGACTGACAGGATTAACAGATTAGTTACTGACTGAGCTGCAGAGCAAGAGACCGCAGGTAGTTTACAAGTACAAGTATGAATTCTATTCACATAGTGAATAACTTCTTTATAATGGATTCAGCCTATTTAATGTTGATTTGTGTGTCTCACATGTTTGAGTATTGCAGGCTTTTCTCTCTGCTATCATGTATTGTTGACGTTCCAGAGGAGGAATGATGCACTGCATGTCGTATTGGTTTAACTTTGCATGTGGCAAATATTTTATTCGGGCTGATTTTCACCCCAGAGAAAGTTTGGCTCGATTCTAGAGGTTTTTTAGGGTCGAGATGAAGAGATGTGCGGAAACACGCTGTGTGATCTGAAATAGAAATGTGAGAACGGTATCTAGTTTGGCAACACATCGACATGATCAGTTACAGCAGCAGCAGAAGCAGCAGCAGCAGAAAGAGTGGATGCATAGACCATGGAGACAAATAGATAATAGAAAAACATGGTCAGGAATATGCATGAAAACAAAAAAACTGCTGAATGAAACATTCATTTTAGGGATGGGAAGAGACCAGTACGAATATCACAAACTCAAGTATGTAAATATGCATTTCTAGTGTTTTTTTTTTTTCTTGTCTGTCTACTGTATATATAGGCTTTTTGGATTGTATCGGATTTTACTGATACTGATACCGATTCCCATCTCCAACGTTTTAATCTTATTTGTTAAAATCCTCTTCTCATCTTGATAGTGGCACATCGAGAGATACAAAATATAAAACATAGGAGGGAAGAGTGCAGTGGAACAATATATAATACTGTACTACAAAAAATACATTGCAGGTTCTATATAAAGTGCACAAATAAGGAATAGGGAAAGGGAAGTAAAAAAAAAATATATGTAATATATGTATATTTACAAGTCAGTATCATTAAAACTGTTGTGACAGCACTCTCTCTTCCTCTCTGCCTTGAATGTTGTGTGCTTAGTGTTTTTAGGGCGGAGCTTTGACACAAGAGCAGACAGGATGTGGAGTGTGTGATGTGATGGTTACAGTCAGTGTAGCCTCTTATTGCAAAGTCACTACCTTTAGGTACATGTTTATCAGTATCTTTTCTGGTACACACAGTAAACAGAAACTGTAATAGCAAAATGTGATTGCACAAAAAAGATAATTACTCTCACTCGCATAGGAGCTTGACACATCATGTTTTCCCTAAGGGAAAAATAGACAATATGTAGATTATTGTTGATTGAGTGTTTGTGTATAGTTTTTGTAACTTTATTTTCCCTTTCCTCTCCTCTGCCCTCAGGGGTCAGAGTGCTGCACTCGCAGAGTTGAGCATGCTCCAAAGGGCTCACAGCCTCGAAACGTACGGAGTTGACCCTCATCCGTGCAAGGTAACGTGACTGAGAAGCCGCAACTGTCGTAGTTAATCCAGTTCAAAATGTTCAGGATTAACCGATATTCGCTGCTCTTTTAAGCCAGAACTTCCACGTCACTGCCATGTTTGTAATCGAGGTTAATTAAGAACGAAACGGCATAATTGTTACATAAAAACTTCATGCCACTTGCAGCCATTTGTTTACGTTAAAGGTAAAGGTGTTGTGGAAGTGCAAACTCAGGCTTCAGTGGAAGGTTTGACGCTTCCAGTCACACACGCACACTGATCTGCGCTCTTTCATTTGCATAATTTCAACTGAACACATGAACAACTTCAGCGACAGCAGTTTTTCCCACAACGCATGATAATAAGTCCAATAGAGACGTGGCGAGTGAGTAAAGGACAAGGACCTCATCACAACATGATTAAAAAATATGTTCTTAAATTGAGTCTGGTGCAGATCAGACCCCTTCATCTGTATCGTGCAGATCTGCAGCAAGGTTATAATAGTTAGGGATTTTTTGTTTTTAAAATGAGTTAGTTTTAATTACTTTTTAGAGTGGGTTTGTTAGTTTTTATTTTTTTGTAAATGCTTAGGTTAGTTTTTATTAGTTTTAGTGTTAGTAGGGTTTTTTGTAATATGGAGTATTTGCCGGGTACAAGATGCAAAAAGGTCATCATAGGTATTCTGTCATTCATTTGTTTCGTGGCAGGAGGCAGATCGACAGAGTGACGGAGTTCTCTCTCACTCACTTTGTGTCAAACTGTATCTCACGCGCTGTTTGTGCTGCTCCGTGTTTCTTGTTGCCGTTTGCTGCAAATTAGAGGCTTGTAGTTTGAAACAAACAAACGAGGTGTTTCGCGTAGGTGGCATTTCCATGGGAAATTATTAATGGCCCACTTGCTTCCCCACGGTTAGCTCACCTGCATCCCATCATGCCATGTGTTTCCTCTCACGCTGTGTGTGTGTGTGTGTGTGTGTTTTCAGGACTTCACAGGCTCCACAGCCTTTCTCGGGTTCACAGCCACCGGTTTCGTGGTCTTCCAGGGAAACAAGAGAATCCACCTCCTCAAATGGTACAAATGTTGGCCTCAAGTCATAAATATAAACCGGGGTATTTCACATCTCAAATGACACTTAGTATAAAGATTATTCGGCTGATCCTCTTTGGATTTAGTTGTCATTTCATCACGTGACCAAATCCCAACTAAGTAAATGAGGGACAAGGAGAATTTCTATGTGGGACAATATGGGACGCACGTTACCAGTGCTGAGAGATAAACACAGGATTAATTGATTTTGTAAAAACTATGGCTTATAAAATATAGAACCAGTCCAGGGTTATTTTTCCCCCCTCACTTTTGATCATTTAGGAGTATTAACATATACAAAATAAGTAGTTAATTAAAGGTAGGGCTAACCCAGAGTGGTTGGAAAAGTATTGGAATTATTAAGTAAAAAGTAATATTTCTAGCGACTCAATTCCAGTTTTACTTAAATGAAAGTGTTGGACAGTCTTATGTCGAGTGACCCCATTTGGAGTTTTTTTTTAAAGTTTATAAATGTTATCTAATTTTAATGATCTGATGATGTTTATGAGCGCTCGTTTTGAAGCGTGTCGCGATGGCATCGTTTGAACTACTTTATGTATCGCTGAGTATCAGGGTTCAACTGTAAATATTTTGGGTGGAAGATTAACTGCGACTGTTAAATAGACACATTGGCGCACATAAACATTATTTATCTAGTGTCAAGTGTGAGTAAAATGCAAGCAAAGCACTTAAATGTAAATGCACTGTATAATTACGTTCTGCTGTTAATAGGTGCATCTATAAAGTAATGTAAATAGTAAAACGGGCCGTTTACGGTACTTTCATCTCACTGTGAGAACAGTAGTTTGTATATTATTCCTCGAGTTGTAATGATGTCATTCTTTGCAGGGTGGACGTCAGCAAGCTGAAGTTTGAAGGAAAGACATTTTACGTCATAGGGATTCAGAAAGAGGTGAGTGCGGTGTCGTCGAGCATGCAGCTTCTCCTCCTCTGCATCGTTATGACTAAAAAAAGAAATAAATGTGTTGTGTAGTTTCTTGCATCACTGTGTAGCCAAGATTATGACATTGATGCAGATGCACAGCTACCGTCTGTTTGCGTTGGTGAATTGAGTAGCTTGTTTCTGACTTGTGTACAATAGTTGTTTTTTTTATTATTTATTTCCCTCCCTCCCTTCTTCTTTTTCCTATCCTCTTCCTTGCCATTATTTGTCATGTCTCATCACTCGAAGAATGTCCTATGAAAATGTACTT
Source organism: Solea solea (assembly GCF_958295425.1). NCBI lineage: Eukaryota > Metazoa > Chordata > Actinopteri > Pleuronectiformes > Soleidae > Solea > Solea solea. Next base: position 19,476,900 of record NC_081141.1, read on the forward strand.
CTCTCTCTCACACACACACACACACACACACGCACACTGTGTATGTGTGCCACTGTTTCAGATCTCGGTAACAGGCAGGATTCATTGTAACAGGATGGTGGGTGTGTTACGACTAAGCTCCTCACTCACGTGTCACGTGTCGGCTGCTGTGGCCCAAATATGAGATTCCTTCATGGCAGTGTGGTATTTGATCAATGTAAACGGCGTGACATCTCACCGTGACACATGCAGACACACACGCTTACAGGTGTCTCACATTTGGGGACACAGATTTCACCTCAGTGTGGAGCTGTGTTAGATTCAGAGCATGCCTCGGTGTATTAAACCATGTGTGTGTGTGTGTGTGTGTGTTAACACTTTATTATGCAAGAACTACTGACGTCTGTGTTTCATATTGCTTTGCCGCTAAAATATCCATCCATGTATTTAAAGGCACACTCATTTTTTTAACCCGGGGTGACGAGTCTCATAACTGTATGTCCTCATGACAGAAGCTCAGCTCTCATCTCGCCTTATAGCTCGTCAGTGTCAGTGTTTCTCTTTGTCTGTTTGGCAGCTCATGAATGGCTGAAGGTGCAGTTTTATCTTTGTGTCTCTGTCTTTTCTCTGTGTGTGTGTGTTAACATAATCGTCACTGGTGAGTAAACACAAGGCATAACAATAGCAGCACAAAAACATTGTACTCAAAGGTCCAGTGTGTAAAAATGAGTGACACGTAATGGTGTGAGACCACAGACTGCAACAAACTAAGGACTCCTTCACTCGCCCCTTTCTTCCCCAAGGGTGTCACAGGTAACTATTGCGGGTGTTCAACAAGCAAGTAAATAACTTACTCGGACGCTAAAGTTTTTAAAGTGATTACAAACATACCTACCTGGGTAGTTTCTTCCAATAAAACCTCTTAAATTTTACACATTGGACCTTTAACTTTTCTAAGTGATGCCTCTCCCTACACTGCTGCCCTCAGTTCCCCTCCACCGTTTAACTGGGTGAACCTTTTTCATGTGTTCATTTGTTACTTGTGTCATTTCATCCCTTCATATTTAGCTATAATTCATTTAAAAAAAAAGGAGTGATGTTTCAGATTAGATTATCACATTATCAGTAAATTATAGATTATGTGATATTGTGATGCATAATCTATAACTCTTTATTTCTTCACTGACCTTTGTATGTGTGTGAACGTGTTGGTGTTCACATTATTTTGTGTGAAGAGTTTTCACAGGTGTTAGATTTCAGTCATGTTGTTGTTGTCGTCGTTGTTGTTGTTGTTGTTGTCTGATGTTGTTGTTGTTGTCTGATTTCACTTCATCCTCACTACACTGTTGTTTATCGACTGTTCTGTCCCACTTTGAGCTGGTTTTCTCCGTTCAAACATCTTGTAAACAGTTGTTTTTATTATATTATTTTCACATTTCTGAGTCACTATCTGGTGCTCCAGCTTAGAAGCACATTTTAAAGGCACAGTGTGTAAAATTTTTAGCCACACTTGTAGGTGACGTTGCATGTTACAGATGAATCCCTCACCTCAAACTTCTCTTCTAAGTGTGTTTAACAACCTATGTAGCCTCCAGTTAGCATCGAAACTCAAAAGATGTTTAGTTTGTCCATTGTGGGCTACTGTAAAAACACGGAGGTCCCAAACGGTGGCCTCCATAGAGCTTACCAGACTCCTGATCTAATGTATGGTCATTCTCGGGTAATGGAAAAATAATTCATACAAAATCACATCAACATTTTACACATACAATGTTTGCCATAACCAATGGCTTAGGTTTCATTCTAAACACTGTAGTGCATGATAATGTTTACTTTTTAGAGCCTAGGAGCAATTCAATTAGAATTAAACAATTAGTTAAATTGTTTAAAACACACACTATTTCACACAGACAAAGTGGGACTCGAGACAATTTGTTATTAATGTTTTAATATAGAATTGTGGTTCTTTTTTTTACATGCCTGTGACCAGACACACATGACCACTGCTGCAAAAGTGTTTTATAACTGATGTGTGACACTGAGAGGGCTGAGCAATACAGCTGACAGAGGGTTTTTTCACAATTAAAGGTCCCAATCTTTTGCTTTTTGTCTACAAATCGTAGGTATAAAGTGACGCATGGATCCTCCTGTTTCCTCTCTTCTTCACTCGTTCACCTCCTCCTCCTCCTCGTTGTTGTCGGGCAGCATTGATCTGGGATCATATGACCAGACTCACGGGGACTGAAATCCTGACATTTACAGGAACATAACCTGTCCCTCCTCCTTCTCCTCTTTGTCCATAAAGACCAGTGTTCTGCTTGCAGGCCATTTTACTGCTGAATGCCCACTATATCTGTCCTAACATCTTGCTAAGCTTTTGGCTTTGGGCCTGTGGGTCAGCATTTTGCACAGCTCCCTCTCTTTGTGCTCAGCACTGCTCTTAGTCCTTAGTCACACCTCTTATGGTTACCTCATTTCTCTCCCCCCCTCTCTCTCTCTCTCTCTCACTCTCTCTCTCTCTCCGTCTGTCATTTTCTGTGCAGAAGAAACTGGTGCTGACGTTTCACACGTCAACCCCTGCAGCGTGTAAGCACTTATGGAAGTGTGGAGTGGAGAACCAGGCCTTTTACAAGTGAGCCCCTCTCTCTACATAAGCACTCATACGCACATAACATCCAGGACAGCCATGTTAGGACATGACCTCCATATTAGAGTTTGTCAATCACACACGATGATGAAGGCAGCGACAGATTGTTTGGGTACGACACGTTCACAGTAGCAAGTTTCTCCTGCTTTGTCACATGAGCTCACATTTTTCTTTCTTTTCCTCATTTTTGTATTTTATTTTCATTTTGCTCTAATATTAATTCTTATTTTGCTGTCGTTTTGCACCAATGACCAGAACAAATCACCCATAAATTAGACAAGGAGGCAAACATGTCTGAAAACAGCTTTACTGGTCTTTAATTCAGAGGTGTTTGAGACTGCACAGGATTATTTCAACATTTAGTCCGCTCACCAACAACAAACAAATATAATTAATAACATTAAGTATTCAAAAAAATGTATAAATAAGTATTTTACTGGATTACGGTAAATTTTTAGCACATTTTCACTATTGTAAACATATTTGACTGATACACTGTTGCTGCTATCTTTCACTGGGGAGCAGCTGAATGCTGCAAGGCCCTTTTCTCTGATCTGCAGACCGTTGACACTGGTGTGTCAGGAATAGAAAGAGGCTTGGGGTGAAGAAACATGTGTGAGAATAGAGATTAAACCCGACTTTTGTCTGTCATCATGGGGGACTCGAGGTCTGCGGGGCGAAATGTATACGAATGACCTCGTCGCCGCAGTCAGGGGTCGTTATGCAACGGCAGAGGAAAGTTGCAGCGCTCATGAGAACGGGAGCAAACGGCGCTCGAGGTCTCAGGACTCGAGGAGCATCAAGGACACAAAGTTTTTCTGTTCTGGCTGCAAACCAAAGCACAAAGACATTTACAACATTTATGAGTATAAGTATATGTACATGTACTTTATTTATAGTTGTGTGAGGGTTAATGGAGGAAAATAAGAAACATCCACCTGGGTGAGATTGAGGTCATGTTTATACAGTTCGGGGACTGCTTCATGGTGTCCTTCCTCCTCTAGATTATTAATCCCTCACTGATTTCCTCGCCACTTTTTTATATTTCGTTTGTCTTTTGTTTGTTTTTTTGTTTTTTTTGGATCTTAGCTTTTCTTCTGCAGCATCTGATCATCCTGTCGAAATACCGTACATGCACATCACTATAGAGGACATATGGATGAAGTAATAAACGCCTCCCGGTGTTGCCTGAGCCCGTATTAGCGTGGATATTGACTTCTTAATGACGGCAGCTCGTGTGTCTCTGAGAGGTGGACAGAAGGGGAGTGGATGTCATCTTGGATGTCAGACAAGCATTTGAGCCTCTTAATCGAATCATGGGGAATTGAGTTTGGACTGTAAATGGCAGCCAAGCAGAGCGAGGAGAACATACAGTCTCTATCTTTCTCTGAAACTCAAACTCATGTGTGCGTGTGTGTGTGTGTGTGTGTGTCTCCCTGGCATCATCTCTGCTGCTCTGGAACCTGGTTTCACATGATAAATGAACCTGAATAAAACATGAAGTGTAAACTTTACCTTGACACAGCTTCTTCCTCTTCTGCCTTTTAGGAATCCAATCTACACAAAGAAAAGTCACTGAAGCCACACACTGTAAAAGAAAAGTTTGAGCTGTGCTGTGTTATGAGTTAGTCGCAGAGTTATCGTCACAACCTTTTTCTTTTATATATATATGTATATATATATATATATGTCGTCATGGCCTTGTAATAACGAAGCCCTTTGTGTGCATCTCTTTGTTTCTCCCACCCTCTGTTTGACAGGTGCATCAAGTCGAGTCAGATAAAGACGGTTTCTAGCAGTAACATCTTCTTCAAAGGCAGCAGGTTCAGATACAGGTGAGACACTTTTCAAGTTAGTTTTCAAGAGTGGGTGCATATTTTTTTATTATAGACAATTAGAAATACAGGCAGAAGTTTGACAGTTAAAGTAAAGTACAGGACTGTCCTCCAGTGTGCAGGAATTACGACCCATAGATACGTTTTTAATATAGGCGTAGTATAAATAACAGTAATCTGGTACCTTGGGGGTTGTCATCAAGTAGCTTCGAGTTTGTTTAGTGGTTAAAGCATTATATGTTGATGTGACTGACACAGGTTTTTATTTATTTTGTATGTCATTTTCAACCCTAACCCTAGTTGTGTCTTTTTTTTAGCCCACACCCTAACCACACTAACACTTGTGCGTAGTTGGGTTGAAAATTATCCATCGTTACATTTCAGTTGGACGACAGGTTTGAAAGTCAGTAGGATCTGTGTGTGTTGAGAGAGAAAGGAAAACAAAGTGATGCTACAATTTTAACAGTGACAGTAGGAGAAGATAGAGGATAAATATACAGATATATACATTTTATGTCCATATGAGTGTTCCCTGTCCTCATATCCTTGCCCCTGTCGTATACCAGTGATGTTTGTTCATCTTTCAGCTTGTCCATAAAGTGCATCCATTTGCTGCATCTCCTCGTTAATGAGTATGGTCAGTCTCGGTCGCTGTGGTTTACGGACCCTAATATCACAGGAAAACCACTAATGGAAGTCATGTTAGTCTTGATTTCCATCTCAGACATACTGTAGGAGTTTTTTTTTTCTCCGGGATTATACTTCAGTTCATCAGCTAAAGCAGTGTGGCCCAGAGGTCCATGATGAGTAATGGCGTAGAGTTTGTTCTGAAATATGAGAAATGGTAATTTGTGCAAATGGAAAAAGAGATTTGTGGTGTTGGATCTGTGGATTAATTTAGCATTAGGCAGCACGCAGCGGTGTGACCGTCCCCTGAGCTATCAAGTGCATGTCAACAACCCCAGGTGATAAATTTCACCCGGTAAATTACAACTTACTAACGTACGACTAGTGGGTTGGAAGGTGTGTCTGCCGGCTTTTAATTGAGTGGTCAGAGTCCAGAAACTTAACTTGTCCAACAGTCTGTTAAACCTGCTGAGGAGGAACCTGCCTGCTCAGCTGAAACAAAAATAGTTCTCACTGCAAAAATCACAGGTTGTTATTTTCTGACAGAGACCACTGGTTCTTATACACACTTGTCTCCAACTTGTAGCATTTAAAAAAAAACTTAAAACTTAAAACTTTCAACTTAAAGCAAATGTATAAGATTGACCTCTCAGTTAAAGGCACTTTTGCAAACCAAAAACCTCGAGAAGGTTTGTCCATGTCCTGGATTTAAAGCTGCAGTGCGTGACTTTTGGTGATTAGACGTTTAACGTTGTTTATGTGCCTCTGTTCAGTCTATGTGAACAGAAACGATGTGACATTATTTCTATGCTGCGTCCTTCATCAGTTCTGACCGATGGTGTGTTTGTGTGTGTGTGTGTGCGTACACTGCAGCACAGGGGCGGCTGCTGCTGCTGGAGACAAGAAACATTTATGCTGTCAAAATGCTGAACAAGTGGGTTTTTCCGAGCCGTGAAATCCACTTCTGAATTATCACTATTTGTGGCCGCCTCCTTGCGCTCTCAATCACACTTTAAACTGTTTGCAGTGCCTCAGTATACTCGGCCAAAGTCGCTGTTGCCTCCGTCTGTCTTGACATTAAATAAATCACTTCCTGTTTGCAGTATTGGAATGACATCAGGCGACGTGAAATCTAGAAATTGGACTATCCAAAGAAACGTTGAAACTTTGAAAGCGGACCAAATAGAAAGTACCCTTAATCAGTATTGTGTAAACTCATTTGGTTTGAATGCAACAGGCATGTGTTTAAATTAAAAATGTACGCACTGCAGCTTTAAAACAAAAGCTGACTGATTCTTATTCTTATTGACCATTGTATGCACAGTGTTTGTGGTTTCTTATTCTTATGAGAAGCACTTTTTCTTAATTCTTAATCAGGAGAAACCTCTTTCTACAGCAAATTGCTTCTGTTTTTCTTGTTAGTGGAAAAGTAGCCAAGGAGGTGATTGAAGCCAGTTCTAAGATCCAGAGAGAGCCACCAGACGTGTGCAGGTAAGCACCAGTTTAAAATCCCTCACACAATTAGAGAAGTGGTCATTGCCTGTTGCTTATTTAAAGTAATGAGCTTGTTGTTGTTGTTGTCGTCTGTGTTTTCAGAGCCCAGTTTGGACAGAGTCGAAGTTTTAACTCACTGAGCCATAAAAACCTCATCATGAACATGGAGCCTCTGGTTCCTGCACTGCCCTCAACTAACGAATACGAAGAGACTGCCACAGACAATGGTAGGATATTACACCCACACACACACACATACACACACCCACACACACACACGGCTCTGCCACAGCACAGACCTGTGGAAAGGCTCATGTGGTCTCCCTTGTGTAGGAAGAAGCACATGCACAAACGTGCATTAATTGAGCAGCTGATGCTTCCATCCCTCCATCAGTCTTGTCTCCCTGGAGACACTGATCACAGCACGCTAAAAATACCCTCCCCATGATCCACGCCAAGGATACCACCATATCTGTGTGTGTGTGGGAAGGGGGTGTCCATGTGTTTGACACTGCGCGTTTTACGGTGTGTGTGTGAGAGAGAGAGAGAGACGTCACGGAAGCAGAGCCACAGACCCAGCTTGTGTTCTCATCGAGTAAAAGTCAATTAGAAGTTACAGCGCTTGTTTGGCTCCGGGCAGTCTGTCTCTGTTTACGCATGTGCACACAGCTGCATGCACAGGCACGCTCTCTGTCGTCGTAGTTTTTCTTTTCTTGTTTTTCTTAGTTTGTGAATCTTCATCCAGTGGTTGAATCATAGAAATGCAAACCAAGAACATACAGACAGTACATGGACTTATCGACTGCAGTTTATCTGTGTGTGAGACTGTAAGATAACTTTTGCTGTTCCACATTTTAATGAACATATTTAGGTTACATTTTTCATCACACTATCAGACAATCATACAAGGACTGAATGATTTTGAATATTATATATTTAATATCTTTGGACAAGAGTTGTAATCATTTAAAATGATTACTTTATGATATTTGTGCAGATCTGTGAGAAACAAAGATGTTCCCTTCAGTCTGCAGAATAAGATGTCTATATATCAGCATAGTAATTCATCTAAAATTAGATTACACAATGTCGCAGCTCCTGCGATTTGAAAATTGCAGTAGGCCATATTTGCGATTTAGATGAAATTTCAATTCATTTATATATAGTAATATTAACACACATTTAGGATATAAACTTCAGGTTATAGTATATTATAATTCAGTAATCTCATATAGGATTTTAGACATAGAGACAATACAGTATTAGTACAATAGTAACAGTATATTAAAAAATATAAATAGTAAAAAGACATTAAAAGCATTACTAGTACAAGTGCAACGTGATTAAAGTGTTGGTGCAATAATGTCTGTTTTCCATATTATTAGTATAATATTACATACAGTAGATGTACCACTGTGGTGAGCTGTATAATAGGGTAGTAGTTGCTGAGGGATATCTCAGCTATCCATTATCTAGCCTGTTGTCGACTGACTCACAGTCGATCCTGGATCAGTTTTGTTCTCATGGGATATTGGAGAAAAGCAGTAGGCTTTTTTTTTTTTGGCAGAGAGACAAAACCTACTGAGGCAGCACAATATAGTTAGTATGTTCAGGCCTTGTTCCCTCGACACATCCTCCCAGAGCAGATTTATAATAGTAGACCATAAAACATCTACTCGTACAACTACGGGTTCCCCCTCGCGAGATTCTTTTGCATGTCATCGTGATTCTTCTGTTTCATTTTCTCAAGTATTCCTAACACTCCCCTGTGACCTATTATCTGATTGAAGCATAAATCTTGTTGTTAAGGAGAAGCAGGTAGGGAAGATTATCTCACACAGTCTGAGAGCAGAGAGGGGGGAAGAAATGGAGAGAAGATGAGAGAGAAGAGAATAGACAAAGGTCAGCAAAGGCATATGCAGGCTCTCTTTATGTGAGGATGAACAGGAGGTAGGACATTTCTACTCTACAGGCCAATTTTGTTTCCCAAGACAAGACACGTAACCCCATATTGCTCTTAATTGTTGTGCTGGCAGTTTTTACTTGGTATGATAAACATGTGATGAAAGCTGTATTAGAACATAATACCACTGCCAATCTCAGCTGACATACATTTGAACAGGTCACCAGTCCATCACAGGGCCACATATAGAGACAAACCATCCACTCTCAGATCCATGTGTCCAATTTGCCTAATCCCCAAATCTGTGGGAGGAACAGGTTTGAGAATTGGTACATACCAATTTGTGATTGCACTGTTTATTTAACCCACCAGTAGCAGTAGCAGTGGGAAGCACTTGTCTGCACCTAGGAAGCAACGAGGGATTGGGTTCCATACTCAGGCGGCTCTGTCGCTGGCCCATTCTGGGATTGAACTAGCAATCTTCTGGTTACAAGCCCAATTCCTTTCCTCTTGGACATGGGCTGTAGGAATGAAAGTGAGAAAACTGTAATGTAAAGCATTTTGAGTGGTCGTACAGGCATTATATTAAAAACTATTATGATGACAGCGGGTAAAAAATAATGCAAGGGAGAATGTGAGGGTGGAGTCCAAGTCAAGTGGCGTAACTGTTGGCATGCTGAGGAACAGCATGGTGCACATGGCAGCAGAGGGTCAGATGGAGCAATTGATTCTGACGCAGAGGGAGAAAACAGGGAGAAGCCAAAAAAAAAAATCCACTAGGAGTCAGTTAGCCCTGTTCACTCTGCCACATATGCTGCGATGAGAAAGAGCAGGCTAGATATATACGGCAGAGGATGAGCTGGTGACAGGCAGGTGTAATGAGGTGACACGTGCATCTGTGGTAACCACACCCTCTCTGCCTCTGAGAGAGTGAGAAGAGAGGGAGGAAAGAGAAGTTGTGTGAGGCAGTTTTTATTCATAAAGCAAACAAGGGGCAGATTCAATATGTAGCAATGAGACATTTCGGAAAACAACGCAGAGAAGAGAGATTCTTCCGAGTCTTTTAAGAGTAAAACGAATGAATGAAAATATGAACATTGACTGAAATAATGTCACGAGATGAGAGAGGAGGGATGTCAGCGCTGTTCTTTGTCTTCAGGTCACAGGTGGAAAAGAGAAGTGAACTGTTTATATATTCTTCTCTCCACTCACAGGGTTACAGTTGCCTGATTGTAAAACGTTTGCCAGTAAGTGTATTGTACAGTAAATGAGTGTGTAAACCTTTTTATCAGCTCAGTCAAGCCTTTTTTAAATTTTTTTTCTTCTTTTTATTAACCAGGCCTTGGCCGAAGATATTTTCAGACACGTTTGTTTGTCTGCCTCTTTGTGAGCAGCAAATTGGAAAGGACAAATGTGAATGACATTTCTGGGATGTAGGGGTATAATAACATTTTGGTGGTGATCCGAACACAGATCTAGATTTTAGTGTATTGACACTGTGGGAAACTGGGACACCTCGCAACATAAAGTCTGGCTGGTTTTTGTTTTTTTTGTAACGAGCATACAGTAAACAGACAGTAAGTTACCTTGAGTTCTCTTTGAGGGGGTAACAGTCCACCCTGTCCTCACCTACTCTGCTTTATGTGCCATTGGCTGTTGTCTGTCGTGGGTGTCAATCATGCTGGTGCACAAATGTAAGGCTCTGCGATCATCTAATGGGACTTAATGACTATAGAAACAGACCAAAACTGACCTTGGTTTAACTCCTTCCTTCCCCCTCTTTGACTCCCTCTTTCACCCCTCCTATACCTCACCTCACCTCATCATGTATAGTAGCCTAGAATAATATTTAATATATAAACTGTTGATGGACGTCTTCTTGTACACCTTTTCTCTCAGAATTTACTGCCGCCCTCTTGCTTTGTGAGGCCTCTCTCTATCTGCCCTTATCTCATTTATGGGAAAATCAATTCCGCCTTGGCTCAGGGTCGAAGATCTGCTGCGGTTACCATATCGGCTATCTCCGTTTGTTAGTTTGGGGAGGGGCAGGAGGTCGTCATCAAATCAGGGGCCTCGTGCAGCTCTGACAGGATGCAGGCCGAGTAATGACACAAGATTGAATTTGAAAATGCCTTGTTTTTCCGACAACTCTGTGTTGTCTGCTCCTCTCTTATTTAACTCAAGAGAATGTTTTACTCGTTGTTTGTTATTTTCGAGAATAGCTGAATCATTCAAATGTGCAAGATTATAGTCAGAGCAGTGTGAAATTATCATACTGTCATCTAAAAGCTACTCAGTGAGCTAAGGCACAGTGAAAAGATTAATTTATTGTGTTGTATAGGACATTATGGTGCAACTTTAGAAGACTTCAGGTGAAGATGAAAGTTTTCTTCAAATGAATGCAGCCATTTGATGTTTGGAAGATAGTAAATGGTCTTTTTTAAGGTTTAATTTTAAAAAAAAAAGTGCTCATAAATCTACATGCAAATAAAGATAAATATAGACATTACACTGACATGTATACATACACACACACACACACGTATACATGTACACATACAAGCACAATATGGACAAAAGCATTTGACCTCACCCGTTAGGTCCTGCATTCAGGTGCTTCAATCAGGCTTTAGGCTCTAGACCCCAGCAAACCCGAGACATTTTGGACAATGCTATGCTTCCAACTTCGTGGCAACAGTTTGAGGAACATGACAGTGTCCCAGTGCACAAAGCAAGGACTATAAAGACATGGGTTTGACAAGTTTGGTGTAGAAGAACTTGACTGGCCCACACAGAACCCTGACCTCAAACCCATCGAGCTTGTGAGCCAGGTCTTCTCGATCCAACATCAGTGTCTGACCTCAATAATGCTCTACAGAATGAATGGACACAAATTCACCTGGAAACACTTCAGAATCTTGAAGAAAGTCTTCCAAGAAGTGTGGATAAATGGACCAACTCAGTCCCTGGCATCTGAAAACAAAATGGGATTCTATATAATACTGTCTATAGCACTTTTCTTGTCTTGATGACCACTCAGAGCACTTTACACAACAGTTTTTCCACTTGCTCCATTCACATCCATCGCCATGCAGCATTGTCACGCATCCATCATTCACATTCACACGCTGCCAGCAAAACCATCAGGAGCAATTTGGCGTTTTGCTGATGCAACTGCTTTGCCATCTGCGTATACAGACTAGTGGAGCTGGGGATTGAACCACCAGTTGGAAGGTGACCCCGCTGCACCCCTGAGTCATGAACACACGAGTATGTTTAATGGCAGAAAAATATATATATATAGAGAGAGAGAGATTCTAAATGGCCGTGGAGCCATTTCAGAAAGTGGTGTGACACAAGGAATAGAACAAATTGGCATGACCGCACAGCATATACTCTGTCTTTGTGGAGTTCCACTTGCTTGTACACACCCAAAAATGACAATACAACAAAAACAACCATCAGAGAAACACATTGACTTCGCACAATGATTTGTGTGGTCTTTTCCCCATGACACAGACTCTTTGCAAATACAAAATGACGTGTTGTTTGCTCCATTTGAAAGACTTTCGGTGTGGCCTTTTGTAACAGCGGTGGTTCAGAGACATAAGTACTGTACACATACAACAGTCGAATGCTTATTCTTACGAGACGGATGCTGCGAAGGCTTTGGGATAAAGTGTTCTCAAGATGGTCCAGGACAACGGTCTATATTCAGAGCACTAATCTCTGCCATTACAGGGGGGAACTGGAAGCTGACCCGAGGTCTGTGCTGACCTCATTCAGACAGGTTTTAACTAAGGTTATTGTTCATGGATGTTTCGTGACTTCATTTCACACGGCGTGTGGGACCCTGCCTGTTTTTAATTAACCGAATGAAAGTGTCTCTGATGGAAGGAAACAAAGAGAGAGTTGCAGAGAGGAAAAGAAAGTGATCCCCACCCCTTCCTGGGCCCGGCCTGCATACCTCTCTGTAATCAGTGTTAGATTAGCTGCCCCTCTGGAACCAGGACCACCTGGTTATATATAGAAACCGCAGCTTTGGACCTGATCCTCCTCTAATGCCCCTTTACTCTTTGTTACATCGCTGACATTCACAGTAGGGCTCATCATGTCTGTTCATCAGTCTGGTGAACATCCCTCATCATCTCCTTGTGTGTGTGTGTGTGTGTGTGTGTATGCAAAGGCATGTGTGTGTGTGTGTGCATGTGTGTGAGTTCATACCCATCCCAGCCTCAGATCTGAGCCGGCAGCCTGGTCACTCAGAGAGCAGGGGTCCTGCTGCAGACAGCTGGTCCAAGGTTTGTCGTCGGAGTGAGTGATGGAGCTTGTTGAGCACAGAAGCAGTAGTGATGTCGGCGGCGGCCTCATGAAGAACAGTTTGGAGCCGGGTGTTAGCGACCGGTTCAGTGTTGGGGACACCTGTAGGGGAGCGGGACTCGGGTTGGACGTGTCCTCTGTGAGACTAAAGGGAGACGAGATGGAGGAGGGACAGACTGGGCCTCTTGAAATCTTTCACCCCGGAGAGGCTTCAGAGGAGCAAGCTTCATCCATCGCGGTGTCGGAGGCCTTGAGGTGCCAGGTGAAGATAACCACGCGGCGTAGCCTGCATCTACGTATAGCCAATCACACGGCACGGGATGTTTATGTGCGACTGGTCGGGCATGAAGGACGTATCACTGGAATCAGTACAGGACACCAGAGAAACACACTGGAACAGAGTAAGCCCAGAGAAGAAATACTTATGTACAATTCATATGTATGAAATACTATATATGAAGTGATATGTGATCATTTTGTGTAGTTTCCTCAACGAGGGTCATTTTAGCTGTCAGTGCCCTAAAGTGCACATTTTGCAGAGACTGCAGTTCCCAGTTTGGTCCAGTTTTAACTGTAAAGTAAAAAAAGAAAAAAGGTAAGGTCAGACATCCTGAGACATCACTAGTGTGTATTGTTTTCTGTCTGGATGTTTAAAAAGCCAACACAGCGGTAGTTAGTAGAGAGTATGAGGGCCAAGTGGAACTCTCTCTTGGCTTGTGACTGAAGGTTTGCCAGGTGGAGTCCCCACCAGGTCAAGTGCTGTGGTACCCCTGAGCAAGGCACCCAATCCCCATTGCTCATGATTAAGCCCAGATAAATGGGATAAGGCATAATAATTCTAATGGCATAATAATCTCAGATTTGCAGATCATCTGTTGTAATGAAGCAGTAATTTCAAATTATGTCTTGTTTTTATTTCTATTTACACTTTATTTGGCCTTTTAAGTAACATATTGATTAATTTCGCACAGGTATATTTGAGACTGTGACCTGTTTTTAGATGTAAGTTTGCAATTATTTGTAATGATTTATATAGTTTGATTTGCTGTAGGCATTGTAACTGCACACCCATTGCTCTTTGGTATTTGATTTCTATCACTATGACACATTAAGACAGAGGCATCGGGGCTGTCCTTGTTGGAATCCTCTTGTTGGCACATCTCCATTCTCCACTTTGCTGAAGTGTTCTTGAATCCGTCACCGAATCTTCTCCGGGGTTTAGGAGCGACGCGTTTCATCTGATCCTGTTCGTTCACTTGAAGCTGTGTAGGAGGAGGAGCGTGAAAACTGTCTCACCTGTGATCCATTTATGCAAAACAAGTCATCTTAAGGATATACATTTCAAAAAGTCATAAAGAAACTTATGAGTGCAGTAGTCTTCTATGTACTTGCACAGATAAATAGACTTTGGAGGTGTCAGGGTGTCAGTGATGAAGTGCTATGGTGAAGATGAATTGATGTGTCAACACTTACATAGCAGGGGGAAATCCCAATGTGTGTGTGTGTGTGTGTGTGTGTGTGAGAATATGGAAGCCTTGTGGCGTGAAAGCTTGTATTTTATCCAGTGAAGCAGATATTAGAATTATTAGAAACAGTAAAGTAACTGTGTACTTTCACATTCACGTTCTCTATCGTCAAGAAAATAATTCTCCTCAATCGCAAAGAGCAAAAAAAAAATTATAATTATATCAGCCTCAAAAGTCATTTTAAGTGCAAATGAAATCACTGAATCACTTTATGATGCAGGTGAATTATTTATGAATTCTCACTCGTGTCATAACTGATTACAAATTAAACTACTGTGAAACTCATCTTTGATTTACACTTTTCCTGTTACATATATCTGTGTCTGGATGCTCTGACAGGAGATAAATGTTAGATAAAAACTAAATTCAGGCAGTTACTGGCCAAGTACAGGTGCAATATTTCACTCAAGATAGTGAAAACATTTTTCAAGTTATTACCGGCCATCTTCCTCATCTCTGGGTTCGTTTTTCTTCTGCTCCTACTTTTCTGTATTTCAGGTTTACCGCCACTTCTTTCTCTCCCTGGGTTCACATGCTTTGGCTTTTTAGCAGACTCTGTTTCCATGGTAGCTTTCACCACTTTTTCCCTTCCCTTCTCTTTTTTTCTGCTCTTTAATTTCCCTCAACTGGTGGATGAATCAAGTGACATGGTAACCGATGAGTGAGTCCGGCCTTGACTTTCTAAATGACTATGTTAACTTTTAAATGGATCACAGAATCACCAGAAATTATATACTGTTTGGTGATCTGGTGAATTATATAAGTATATATGAGTATACCATTGGCATACTGTATTTACAGTATAACTTACCAATATATTCTTGTGTGTGTGTGATCATTAGATTACAAATGTGTCGACAAGATGAGTCATGTGTCACTGGACATTTACACCCCAGCTCCTGCTTAATCTATAGCAGGGAGACAGCTGTAGTTATTTTTAACATTCATACGCACACACACACACACACACAATGGTTTGCACAGCTTTTATTCTGAGGACACGGCATTGACTTCCATTTATTTAACCATAATTATCAACAGTTAATGCTTTAATGTAATCTTAACCTAACCACGCTTGACCAGTACCTTAAGAAATGACGTTCTAGGTCCAGGTTTTGGTCTCCATAAGGACCACTGGCCCTGGCAAGGTCAGTGTTGATGCCAGAGGTAACAAATACACACACACACACAAACTCACCCACGTTCAGATTCACTGATGCATCAGCAGTGATGTCACTGCCAATGTGTGAGCATCCTGCACATACTGCTTACACTAATGGTAGAGTTGAGGTTATGTATTTACTCAGTGTCAGGCTGTGAGTTCAGTTTACATGTCAGTAGCATAGAAGAAGAAGAGCGCCATCATGTGGCCAGTATGTTCATCTGCGGTGTAGACCAACAGCAGCAAAGACAGAGAGAGAGAGAGAGAGGGGGGGGGGGGGGGGGCACTTCATCCGGGTCCAAATACATTTCTATAGCAACTAAACTACAACAACAAACACGCTTGTCATTGTCTATAATCAAAATCAAAGTTAACTGAGAAGTTGGACACTGTTGTCTCACACTGATAAACACAACACTTGTTTGTTTGCTTGAAGAGTAATTTAAGACGCCATTGGTTAATGTGTGATGTAACAAAGTTAAAGTTATAATTGTATTTTTTTACCGGCTTTAAAAAACGGAAATGGGTCAGAGGTCATGTACTGTGTTCCTAGAATTGTCAAAAGGTAATGACTGCCACATTCTTCACATCCTCACTTGTCATTGACCGGTTTATCCTCCGTGTGAGGGTCGCGGGTGGAGCTGTAGACAATCCCTGCAGACATAGGGGCGAAAGGCAGGGGTTAGATTGGCTACTCTATCTCAGATACATACAGATAAACAACAATTCACTCCCATTCTCACACCTACTGTCAATTTAGAGTGTCTGATTAACACAAGGCCCAGTTTATATGTTATCGTACTGTGGGAGGAAACCTGAGCACCCAGAGAGAACCCACACACACACACACACACACACACACACGGGTAGAACATTGAAACTCCACAAAGACACACACACAATGGTACATGTGAGGCAATGCTCAGTTCATCAGGGACTCAGGTAATTGTGTCTCTTTTATCTGTCTTTTCTTCTTCCCTCCACAGGTGTTGTCGTCGTGAAGGACGCAGTTCCCCTGTCTCCTCTCAAACCTTCAGCCGTGCCCACAGACGCCGAGCAGCAAAGCACTGAGGGAGCAAACTCTGCCTTGAGCAATCATCTGCAGCCTCCCCATGTTTCCATGGAAACTGCAAATCTTCGACCTCAGTCACCCAAAGCGGAAGACGAAGTGGAGGAAGACGACGAGGCCAGCGGAGGACTCACCATCTCTGAGTTTGCCTACAGGTGCACAGAGTTCCTGTTTTCTATGACAGTGCTTTATAGCTTCTGTCATGGCTTTTTTTTTTACTGCCTTTGAGTTTTTTTTGGTTCACTCCCGTGCAAGGAATCTGTTTTAGGTGAAAACTTTGTACACATGTGTACACAGTGAAAACACTGCATGCTTCCTGCAGAGGAAAGACGCTGGTTTTAGCAGGTCTATTTTCCTGTGTAGAGCCACAGTTTTATACTTGTTTGAGTGGATTTTTCACATTTCAGGTACATGTCATAGTAGGAATCAGGAGCATGTATGGTTTTAAAACTCTTAATATTTCTCCGTACTAATAATACGAACAGTTTCTCATAAAAGTGTATATGTAGTATACTGTTGTGCGCTCAGGACACTAAATCTTTTTGGTGTAGAATTAAGAACATTTTCTGTCCGCCATTCTTTTACGTCTTTGTTTAATCCTATTTAATGATATTTTCTGTAACTTTTTGCCTCCTCAGCCCCTGTGCCAGCATGCTGCCCACTCCAGTAGATGACAGTCAGGGAGGTGTGGACGTGGTCTTCTCCTCTCCGGTCCAGAGTCCTGCCAGGCTGCTGAGGGAGCTCCACGCTGACCCCGACATCCAGGCCCAGCTGGAAGCTGAGAGGGAGCGAGACCGCGCCTATGAGCGCACTCGAAACGCTGCGAGAAGTCGAATGGGCGGAGTCCTGACCACCAGCTTGCAGATGCTGTCGTCCAACGACAGGGTCAATGCATGCGTGCTGAGTGTGGTCCGCTTGGTCGCCGTGGTAATGGGCGTCCTGCTCGTCACTGTGCCCACACTGCTGCTTCTGTTGGAGTCAGACATTGACGTGTCCTTCCTTCACGAGATCCGCCAGACGCCGGAGTTTGAGCAGTTTCACCACGAGTATTACTGCCCGCTCCGCCGCTGGGTCCTGTGTAGGATCAGCATGGCCATGGAGAACCTCTGGTCAGATTAAAGAGGGAAATATAAAGTTTGACAAAGGACAGGATGGGGAGTCAGTGTGGGGAGAATGAGCTATGCCCAAATGTCTGTCTTAACATCTAATTGATTCTTACATTCAGTCTTAAGAAGTGGTGTCACTTGATTAAAAAAAAAAAAGAGGTAATTGAGTAATTGAATTGAATCACTTATAAGGGCTCCACAGAAATGTCACAGGACATCTTATTAAAAAAGGGCCTCAGATGGAAAGACAGTGCCGTAATGCAGACGCCTTTGATGTCTGTGGCATCAGCACTTAATACAAAAATAATACTCTTATCATGGGATATAATTACCTGTTAAGATTGGCACTTGGCAGTGATGAATTAAATAAACCGGAGCGCAAGAATTACTAAAGAACACAAGGAAATGAAAGTCATGACAATAGAAAGCGAGGGGAGGCTGTGAACGCAGAGAAAGTAACAGGAGAAAACCAGTTGGTTGGTTCCAGTTTTGATGGTCTGTTCACTCCTGATGCTGACAAGTCGATGCAGAGACTTTACGGTACCATTGTGGTTGGTTCTTGTCGTTGGAGCAGACCCTCTGATTGGCCGTGGAGCCTGTCAGTCATGAAGGAGTGTGAGGGAACACAGGGTGAGAGAGAGAGAGAGAGAGACATCAACAAAAGCCACAGTCAGAGACACATTATATACATATATACAGTATATATTTAAAACAAAGGAGACTATTGATAATTAATACCAACCTTAAATTAGTTGTTTTTAGTGTTTTGTACATTTTTATGTGATCCAAATATTTCAGGAATTTTTCAGTCAGAGGATCTACTTTGAGTTTATTTTGAAATTAAGAATTTACAAAAGATTAGAAAAAAAAACAGAGGCTAATTTATTGACGTTTATCGGGTGATGGGTGTTGAGAAACTTGAGCTATTTTTTCAGACGACAGTCAGCATTTGTTGACCTGATGGCACCCTGGGTTTTTTTTTTCCTACAGAGGCTACAGCACAAACCTTTTACACAGACCACAGATTACAACTGTTTCAGATTATGTGATGTCATTTCAGAGATGGGAGGGTGGCATGAGAGAAACTTTAGTCTGTTTGTAGTGATAAAAAAAAGCGTGCTTTGTTCAATGTCTTCAATTTTAACACGTGGGCTTTAAGGAGTTTTAACACAAAACGTATTACGCGAGACTAAGGGAGGATCGGGTTTGATATGACTGCTTGTGAGAAAGTTACTGAATCATGTTATTCACACAGTCATTTTACATTTCCACAGTCTGGAGCTTGAGGTTGGTGATTTGTTAAGTCACTGGTGTGATGTTTTTATGTGAGCTCTGTAAATGTTCGACCTAGCAACACAGGACTGGGACAAGTGGCGTGTTTGTGATCTTGTGAAGGACATTTCCTGTGGTCGAAAAGGTTGAACAGGTACAGTTTCAGGTATTTAACTCACAGGAGGCAGATCTGCATTTTACTCACTGATAAAAAAAGAAAAAGAAACAAGTAGCCATTGGAATCAAGATGAAAGGTGAAAACATATCGAACATCCTGTGTCTATCATCCACATCCCTGCAACTGTTTTTTTATCTGTCAACAGAGATGATATCTTTTCTTTTTTAATTTCAGCGACCGACAAGGCAGGTCTATGAGTAGTGCTGGATTGGAAAAGGTGCTTTTTGTTCATATAGCCACAACTGACACAGCTGAGGTTTCCAAAAAAAAGAGCCATGGAGTCAAAGATAAATAATGTCAAAAATGTTGTGTAATTTGGCATCACACAAGGGCAAAATCAAATCTAATTGGGACTTAATCAAACTCCTGTAGCCTCATAACTTTTGGGAACTTGCAGCCATCACAGTGTGACAGTTGAACACACAGATGGTGTCCGCGTGGGGTTTCAGTGTGGAGAAGAGAGCAGAGACGTGTAGTGGGCGATAAATGACTGTTCGATCAAATGAAGATGAAAAGTGTAGTTTGATGTGGATCAACTTCTCAGGTAAGGACATTAAACACCTTATGTTAAAAAGAATTAAATGTTCAAGAAATCCAAAAACAACAAAACTGGGAAAAAAACCCAACATAGTTTATTCATGCCATCTTTATGTGTCTCACTATTATAGATATCCAAACACTTTATGTACATAGTAACAGCAGACCTTATTATGGCAGCAGACTGTCTGCCTGGTTGTAGCTTCATTTCACCGCAGTACGTATGCATCCATGCCATTCTGATAAAAATAGTCCTCACTGTTGAGAGCCAGTAACCGTAGCTGCAGTTTTAACATCTGAACCTCCACACTGCTTTTGTCATGCCAATTTTATAATTGGTACACTCTATCAAACTGACTTATCTATTAAGGCTCTCACACAGTATTTCAACTCTCTTCAAACTAAAACTAAAACATTCATTTACAGGAATCACTCTTTTGTAGGTTGTTTGCAAGCACATAACATCCCTGTCATCTCCTCTCCAGTGTTGCTGCCTCCTCATATGTGTGTCGTTCGAGTACCTCTGTAGACTTTATGCATTGACAAAAAATATGCAGTAACAGCAGAAACGTGCTTATTCGGGACAAAACGTTTATTTTCTTACTACGGAAAACATGCACTGAGCGTCTGATGCTGAGACCAAGCAAAGGGCCAAGCCACTATGACGATGACGTTTGCCTCTGACGTCACTGACTCTGACATGAAAACAATCTCACTGCAGTGGACGAGGCTGATCTGCGTGCACTGCTTCGTGATCACCGTCATGACTGCTGCTCCTCCAGTCTGCATGTGCATCAAATTGCTCAAGCATTTAAACATATATACGAAAAAAAAACACATCAACATGTAAAGGCTGTAAAGTTTGTCCCTGGCTTTATTCTGGTCTAACTCTACGATCTTTTCAGTTGACGTTGCAGTGCAATTGTATGCCCTCATATGTAAAAACCATTTTTATAGATGTGGCAAAAAAAACCAACAAAAAACTATATGGGTTAAGACTTACTTTCTGTCTTGCCTCTGTGTGTCTTGTCTGTGTAAAGAGTTGTAGATATAGGCTTGGCCGTCTTGACCATCTTAGGTGAACGCATGCTCGCTGTGTTTTTAAACAATAGGAGAAAGGGAAGAAAAGTTTGAAGCATTAAAGGAGTTTGAGATGTGCTAGCACAAACTGTATAGGAAGTTAAAAAAAAACCAACACACATTTGTTATGTTTTTAGTGATTTGAAGAGCCAGTGTGTAATGTTTGGGAGGGTGTATATGTGTTACCATCTGCAGTTTCCTCACTAATTCTTATACACTGGACCTTTACACAGCTAACTGCATTATCTTGATAATTTACAGTGCTTAACTAATTTCTTGGACCACCTGTTATAAAAATGAGTAAATATGTTAGAAATCAAAAAAGCTGTTCAAAACTAAAAATGTTAATTTGGCAAATGTTTACTATTTGTTTCAGAGTTCTTTTTTGTAAAACAGTACATTTGAATAGGAATAACACTAATACATTGGTTAAATTAGCTAAGTACTGTATGTCTCAGAACAAAAAAAGAAAGATTTCTGCTCACATAGGTCGCTGTTACGAGGTCTATATTTGACCACGTAGCTTCATTGTGCTTTAGCTGTGTGATGCTAAATGCTAACGATAACACCTGACGTCATTGCTAATGTAGCATGCTTTTAGCCGAGTCAATTATTCAGATATTCTGTTTTGTATGAATGGAAAGTAAAACTACACCTCAACTCATTGCAAAAAAAACAAACTATAAAGGCCTTTGGGTTCTGCTAAAACTGATCTGACTGAGAGTGTAGCATTATTTATTAGCTTGTAGCTCATTTATAAGCTAATTTTATGAGTTCATAAAGCAGGTCAATTCATTTCAGTTTTAGCTCTTTTTTGTTTTGAGCCAATGACGTAGTTCCTGTGTTTTTTACGAGCACCCTTAAAAAATTGACTTTTATTGCCTGTACGTAAGTAATACTGTGATAAAACTGTCATTGAGGTCACACACCAGGTGATGTCACATTTAAGGGTAATTCAGTTCCAGACATGAGTCAAGTATTTACAAACCTTAAATTAAATAACCTTTCTTTAATCATCACTAACAAAAAAAACATAAAAAAAATATACAGATAATATATTATATTATTTAAGATTTTAAATATTTGAACTCAGGTCAACCATATGCAAATTTGTTGGACATCCCATAGCGTACAGGAGAAAAATAAGCTGTTATTTATGATATTATTTAATTGTTGTGTGGGCATGTACGGTAGCAGATTTTCTTGCACGGTCACTTTGTTGTTTTTGATTGTTAAATTGATTGTTTTGTTGTTTCAGTCTGATTGTTTTTTTCTTCGTTTTGTTATTGGTAACCCAGCCTCTTTTGATAACAAACTCTGGGACGTTTAATTAAAAAAAGAATCATAAAAAAGTTTTTGTTTTGTTTTTTAAAGAAAAAGCATAAAAGTATAATGACCCCCTTTCTTCTGGGTTAAACCAAGCCTTATGAATTTTGTGAAGTTCAAATTTTGAATGTTTGTATGTTTTAAAAGAAAACATGGATTGTTTTATATGTTAATACTGCCTCAATAAAGCTCCCTAATGAATATATATTGAAAGATGGGCCCTAATGTTTGTACTGTATTTACATTACTTCATGTAACTGTGTTTATTGTGGTTTTCACAGATGAGCAGCTTCCTGTCCTGCTTTCCTGAACTTAAAACCCAACAATTACAGCTTTTTACAGGATTTAAAGATCAATAACATCAGGCCTCATTTCAGATTAGCCCAGACTCATTCTTGGCTGCTTTATCGGTGTGTTTTTGGTCATTACCCTGTCGGAGGACCCTGTAACACTGAATCTGGACCCCCCTGTGGCCCCCCCTCCGAGCGAAGATTACATTAATTATTAAAATTGTTATATTGCGCTGACGCAAAACGCGGAACTAATGCGCGTGGCTCAACAGTCGGATCCTTAGGTCACTTACATTACTGACTTAATGTAAGTGTTGTCAGTGTAATTTACAGTATATGCTGCAGTTTATACGCTGTGTCCATGCAGAATATATGTTTATTTACATATATTCGGTTTGTCTTTCTCCACAGACACCAGCAAATGTAAAGAAGACCCACCGATGCAGCCGGACTTAAAGTTGTTTCCAAGGGCCTTGATGGGGTACAGGAGGAGGAGCTTCAAGGCAGCCTGGTACCACACCCACCACTCATTTTTTTTATATACTTGGGTTTATAAACTCAGATTCAAATGCCATGAGGCAAAATTATTGACTCTGAAGTTGAAAGCATTAATCGTGTCGTTATTGACAGTGAATCAACACCAATTCACAATTAAGAGGATTATCCTACTAATTGTACCCTCCTTTTATTTATATTTCAAAATGTAAATACTAAAAACAAAACCTATTTTGATTAGAAAATTAAATATGAGCCATCAAGACAGTTAAATGTGCATTAGTTATCAAATTATAACGAAAATAAAATGGGGGAAAAATATCTCGAGACTTTGTCTCCCCCATGCGGTGTAGCAGAATAACTACATGTTGTGTTGTCGTCTCTATGGTGATGTTTTGTGTGAGCAACATAAGATTTCTGGGACGCTACCGGAGTTCAAATCTCTGTTCTTGACACTCAAGTTGTTGCTGTATGCACAGAAAGATCTAAAAGAGTAGACAGAACGAGTGTGACGAGACAAACAGAAGACAGAAGACAGACTCTCCTTGGGGTAAGAGTGACTTGTCTCTTAAAAATGGGTCAAACTGTCAATTCTCTGGCATAAACAAACAAGATCAAACACTGAGAAGATGAAGGAAGGACACTGTGGTTACTTAACTATATTAAACTAAATGTAAAGAGTTGTTTTGCAAGAAGATGTTAAGACATTACAGACACGTAAGATTTCATTATGAAACTGTAAAGCTGAAAAATTAAAGGCAAACACAACTCTGCAGCAGCAAACCCCAACTATGGAAACGGATCCTACCACCAGAGAAGCTCATGCTATGTCCACACTTCTAGAGGCTTCTGGAAACTGTCGGCAGAACATCAGCCAGGAGCTGAACCTTCATCCTGTCAGTGATTCTCTCTGCAGTGAACAGAAGAAGCTGCGGCATGTGTTGGACTGGGCTCACAGATTCCTCTGCTATGGTTCCGAGGTTTGCCAGGAATTTTGCAGGGCTGACGGTTTGATTCTGGCTGCGGACAGAAATGAAATGAAGAGGAAAACGGAGGAAATGTCACCTTTACAGGACAATCTCCCGCACATGAGAGATGAGGTCACTTGGCCCGAGAACAGAGAAATGGATCAAATGAAACAGAGCCGGGAGCTACAGCATCCAAGCGTTAAACACAGTATTATCCAAGACAACGAGACTGTGATAAATAGACTGCACAAATCAATGTCACAAACGAGCACAAACCAAACTTATGCACCAGCAAAACACTTCATCACAGACTCCAAACCATGCAGGAGAGTGTCTTTACAATGTGATTACACAGATATGAGTCACAGAATGGATGGAGCTCAGTCAAAAGGATCAGAAAATCAACAGAGGGAAGAAGCTGAAGAGAAGATGGGAGTTGTAAAGGAAAAAACAGACACAAAACAGGAAAAGAAATTCAACTCAGCTTCTATGCTGTTCTGTGACAATAATGATCATGATATTAACAATGATTGCCTCAGTAAGCCACAAAGGGAACCTGCACAGAAATCACAGACAGCACAGCCCAGTTTTCCCTGTCACTTACAAATACCATCGAATTTAACTGTATACGAGAAGTACCAGCTTTGTATGGACCAGTTGCAGAACCTCAGACTGAGACAAAACCATGTCACTGAACTTGGATGTCTCATTGACTCACCTACAAAAGTGCAAAAGACCTCTAAAGAAGTGGTAGCACCTGTTGAAACGCCAGTGCCGCCTACATTTCCCTTCAAACTTTACTCCTCCAGCACAAATCCAGACCTTAAAAAGCGTCTAAATGAAAAAACACACCAAGACGTTTCAGCTGCAGAAAATCCAGAGGAGAGTAGCTCGGATTATTTGACTTTGAGGGAAAGACTCACAAAGAAACACACATCAGAGGATAGAAGGAGACAAACGTCACCTCAGAGGGACACACAGACATTTCTACAACCCACAGACACACACAAACGTCAGTATGCAGACCTGACACCAACATCACCAGTCACAGGTGAGTTTAACAGTACAATTACACAAAAATAAACTCTAACATTATGACCAAGGTCACAATAGCACTTATCATATGACTGGCTTCATTTGAAATCATTGAAATCATCATCATAGACTTTGCCCCTGGATGCCTTCGAAGATTCATTAAAGCAGTTACAAAATGTTATGGTGAGGAAAATGCTTTGATTCAATTCACGGTGGATAATCAATGAAAGTCACAAGAGACTGGAGAGGGGTTCTTTTTACTGAGCTGATTATGTGACGTTCCATTCCAAAAAGGTTCCATCGTAACAATTTCTTCATTGTTATCCAAGACAAAACTGGCTATAATCTGGCATATTTACATGTTGATGGTTAATAATGCAGAATGTTCCTACTCAAATAAATTTAAGAAAAAGTTTTATCCCTGAAATGAATATGACTATAAACTTCTGTTTGCTTTTTCAGGTGCAACAGTGCATGCTGTGAACAACACAGACAGTAAAGATGGTGTAAGGAAATGTCATTATTAATTTATCATGTAATCTCAAAAAACTCTTGAAAACATAGTCAATCAGTAGCTTTTTGATAGAAAAGATAACATTTTGGAGTTAGAGTGTTTTCTTAACCATTGTTGTTACACCTGTCAGCCAGCAGGTGTCCCTGTGTGTGACCGCTGGCTGTGTCTACCTGATGAAGTGTGGCTCCTCATGCTGTCTCTGCTGCCACACAGTGACCTGTGCAGAGTGTCTCAGGTCTGCAGTCACCTGCACAGACTAACCATTGACCACACACTATGTGAGTCACTGTGTGAATATTTGTTTGTTGCATTTGTTTCACTCTTCATTGCCTGCACTTTTATCTACATCCTGCAAGATGATGATGGTGATGATGATGTGATCGCAGTTAAGTGACCGTCTGAGTCTGTATCTAAATCTGATTAAAGGTTACACACAGGAGACAAAAATGGACAAAATATAAGCAAACAGCATTACTTACAATTACAATAATACAGCATCAGTATTCACTATTCAGTAGGCCATACACACAGTAATAGTGTGATGTAACAAAGTACAAATACTTTGTTACTGTACAAAATGTACATATCTGTACTTAACTTTGCTATTTGTATTTGTAGTAACATTTACTTTTACACCACTACATTTCCTCTAACTATCTTTGTCACTCGTTACTACCAAATATAATCAGAAGAAGAAGAGTTGGTAATGGTCTGTATTTATATATAGAGCTTTTCTAGTCTTGAGCTGCTTTACACTACAGTTTTTCCATTCACCCAGTCACACACTGCAACATGGGGTTAAGTGTTTTGCTCAAGGACACATGTAGACAATTGAACCCACAACCTTCCAGTTGCAAGACAACTCATCCTACCACTGAGCCACCATGGCTCAACCCTAACTCCTCACTGTATACTCTTTATATCAGATAATTGCATTTGATCCTTGAGTATAGTAAATGTCATATACTTAAAGACTTTTACTTAAGTAATATTATAAAAAGTGACTTCAGCTTCCCCCAAAGTCATTGTTGTCATCAGTGATGTTTAGAACTGTTATTTAATGCATGCAGAGGAGCAGTAGGACATAAAAAAATCACAATTTTCAACTAGATCAGAGCTCCCTGAATATTAGAGGTCTGAGGACCCAAAAATATTCTGCAAAACTGACAACTACCTTTGGATTTGTACATTAGCTATAATGTAGAACCACAATAAATAAACAGATAACATCAAAACGTGAATATTTGGTCCTTAATACTAATAACATATCATTAAAAATCTTCATCAACATAAATGTAACAACAATCATTGACCTATATTGTGCTAACAAATAAAAATATGCTGTGAAATGTGAGTAAAAATCATTTTTATGAGGCCCACCTGCAATACCTCCAAAGCCCACCAGTGGGCTGCAGCCCACACTTTGGGAATGACTGGACTACTGTACATAAAATAATTTTCTGTTTGGCCTTATTAGGTTTAGGTTAGACATTGGAGGTAATGACCTCGGTCATGGGATGTCCTGAACTTATCAAAGTAACAACACATGGCCTGTTCTCATGATGTCAGTCTTTCCAGTGAGCAAACCACTCCCTGGACAAACATACAGAACGATAACCCAGAACTGCACCATCACATGATTTCATAATGGTACACACACACACACTGTGGGTCAGCGCCAACATAACATCTCAAATCACCAAAAACAAGTTCATATATGAAACATGACCCATGTTCTGCTACTTTTCTCTGCCCCTGAAGGGAAACATCTCACAATTGAAAACTCAACCCTATCAGAGCGGTGGTTGGTTTCAATGGGCAGACGTCGTCCTCTCAGCCTTTGTCTGTACAGCTGCAGTGGCCCGTCCATCACTTCCAACGGGCTGGAGATGTTTTTCACTCTATGTAGAAATTATTTAGAGGTAAGAAAGAAAAAAACTCCACTATGTAAAACACAGTGAAGTTCAGAAATGAGTTACTTGATGTTTGCCATCACATGATGCTCTTCAAGTTTCAAGTCTGCATCGTTCTAATCAATAAGCCACAGTGCTGCTTCTGTGTTAAAGGTCCAATGTGGAACATTTAGAATACTTTAGGATATGAATAGAAACAGAAATTGAATATACTACCCATAAGTGTGAATGTATATGTGCGTAATGAAAACATTTTGGTTTTTGTAGCCATAGAATCAAACTTTTGCATGTACTTTAGACAAGGCCACCATCTTATACTGCCATGTTTCTACAGTGGCCTGAAGGGACAAAAACCAGTCAGAGCATGAGGTTTTGTTTGCATTTTGAAACATGAGTTTACTTTGCAAACAAATAATGACTTTCTGGCATGTGATGTACTTGAGAAAGGGAGATAGGATGATAAGGGAACATTGTTTCACGTAATGCTGAGCTGCTGCATGTGCCACCTGAAAAGCAAAACAAAGGTTTTTATTGACCTTACATCCATATTCCATATTCCATGTGCCTGCTGTCACTGTCAACTTTTTAGTTTTATTCAGCCTTTAGTTCCTTTGACATCAAGGATCTATTCTACAAGGGACACTTGGTCAAGATCAACACTATAACAGTACTGTCACCACAGTTATATGCAAACATACAGTATATACTGTGGGTACTGTATATTTACTAATCCTAATTAGTGCAAACAAGTAACTGTTCGCACTATTTGAACCAGCCTTTAGGCCCCGGACCCTGAGCCTGTTTGTAAGGTCAACCAAGCACACGAGATGACACAAAACAACACAAAAGATCTAAATGAATGCACAAATGACTACAAAATGACATTAACTGGAAAAGAAAATGTCTTCATGTTAGTGCTAAGGTGCCTGTTGTCACATAATCCAATGCACTTTTATTTATCCACTTGAAGATGAAGAATACATTAACACACTAAAAGCCAGTGATAGAGACTTGTGTGATTGTGTGATTATTATTGTTGATATCTGCTGACTGATGTAAAAACTACTGTTATAACTACTAGCTATAATCTGCTGAGTCATTAACTGAGTTCATCAGACTCTGAGGCCCTTTGCTAATTACAGGAAGTCAAGGTCATAAGTTGTACTGGTGCTGGTCTCCATGGTGATCGAATATTACGTCTAATTGGTCAGCTGTGTGATCATGTGACCACCGTGGATGTGAGCTGGAGTGGAGCAACGGACACGGGAGTGAAAGCTCTGTGTGGCTCCGCACGGTCAATTTCACACACACACACACACACACACACACATTCTCTGGAATAACCCTAATTTCATCACATAATTTACATGATGGGGACTTTTCGTCCCTTTAAGGAAGACAAGTCCCCACGATGTGACTGTATAATCCCCACAACATGACTAATACACTGCTGTTATATTTCTCCTTCCTGTAGGTCAAGATTAAACTCAATAATCCTGAATGGCTGCCATGTCACCGATGACCCAATAAAGAAACTCATCGTGAGACACAAAGAAAGGTCAGAAGGTGTTTTGACTTCAGCCTCACTGTGTATACATTTGTCAGCATGCGTTTAGATATTGTTCTTCAGATACGACAGATAATCTATTATGCCCCTGACAGGATTTAATTTTATTGCACCTAAACTAAAATGGATTACGTAAATCCAGACACTGTTGACTTGTTTTTTTCTTCTTTTTCCGTCTATAATTTCAATTAATTTGTTCATTATCAACTGCTTCGAGTGCATGGAGTCAATCCTAACATTTCACATGGTTCATAATTAGTACTTTGTTTTCTTACGATTAGGTAAAGATGCATAGTCAACTGCAGTTTTTAAGTGGACAAGTAGTAACAAGATGTAATCATGATGTCCGTCGTATACATGTTTGTTTCTTTTTTGTGGCCGTGTTTTCTCAGCCTGTGCAGACTGGAAGTGTTTGGCTGCCAGTACCTCACCCCATCCTGTCTACAGTCAATATATCAGGTATTTTATTTTGAAAATGTCATCAGTCCAGTATTTGTTTTGCTGGACATAGCAAAAAAAACCACTCTGTGTGTTTCAGATGTGTCCAGGCCTAAAGCATCTTAACATCGGACAGGTGCCGAAAGTCAATGCACATAGCCTGACTGCCATGACGTCACAGCTCAAATGTCTTATTTCCCTTAATCTAACTGGTCTACAAGCAGTGAGTTTGAAATTTAACAACAAAAAAAAAGGTGGGATTAAAATACTGTATCTAAAGAGTTTTAAATAACAGCATTACCTGTGGTTACTCTGTAACAGGTGACCGATGACACTGTGGCCACTTTGCTTCAAAACTGTGTCAAACTACAGCGTCTTAACCTCAGTTCCTGTCCTGGAGTCACTGACCTGACGCTGCACAACATCGGCAGATACACACCATGTATTAGGTACAAAATCATGTGCACGCAAATTATCATTTTTAGATTAGACAGCCTGTGCTGACTGAAAACTGAAGTTTGTGTCACTTGGTAAAAAGCTCCATCCCCCACACCAAAGTCCAGTTAAACAATAGACAATTTCACATCACAGCACACAGGAGAGTTGTCGATTCACTGTTGCATCCACCGATTAGTTCAAATGTGTAATTGCATTTGTGAATTTAGTGTTTGAAATTCTTAGTTAGGATTTACTGGAGCAAATGAGACAGCTGTATGAGGCAGCTCCTGTGTAAGGGTTTAGAATTAGGTTTAGGTTGGGGTTTGGCATTTAGTGGTGATGGTTAAGTTTAAGGTAAGAGGTTAGGGGATGTATTTATGAATGTTGGGTGAGAGTGTGTGTGTGTGTGTGTGTGTCAGATCCCTGGATTTGAGATGCTGTAAGGCAGTAACAGACGCAGGAGTTCAGTCTCTGACTCTGGGATGTAGACGACTTCAGTACCTGGATCTCAGTTCCACCAGGACAGGAAACAGAGGGTAAACAACAAACTGAGCTGTGGTTTATATGCCTGTGCATGTATGTCATATGTCATGGATTTAAGGGTGTAATATTTAATAACACAGAGAAGTTTTCCCATCTTTTTTTTTTTTAATTGATCCCATCTGTCTTTTACTCAGTGTTTCTGTGCAGTTTACACATTTCTGTGATAAAATCACTGATAAAATGGTAGTACCTGTCTGTATGTGTGTGTGTATCACAGGGTTAATCTGCTCACCAATTACTGCAGTGGACACCTTCATACTGTCAAACTCAGTTTCTGCCACATCAGCTTAGCGAACATACTGAAGCTCTGCAGACGTGGCAAGAGGTGAACACACGCACACACACGTACACAAGTACATTTTAATCACAATAATTTTTCTTTCTCACAGGTCAAAATACACTTCAGAGTAACTATGAAAGGTACATTTAAAGTGTATCTTCTGTTTGTCTGTTTAAACTCTTTTGTCCTGTCCACACAGTTAAAAATCTCCAAAATTACTGCTTGAATTTTAACTTTGTAGATAAATATTGAGTAGTAAAATATCTCCACCGATCTTAACCCTTCAATCCTATCAAATCACAAAACTATAATGCATGTGACACTAAGGAAAACACAATAACATGCATGAAACTAAGATATAACATTGGCCAAACGTGATCCATCCCACTGATAATGTTTAGAACTGATGAAAATAAAGTGTTTCTCGGACCAGATGTTTGTGGTGAAGCTGAATTTTCACCGTCTTCTGTTTCTATGTCTGCATGTTTTTCCCCTCTTCAGGCTGAAGGTGCTCCATCTGTACGGCTGTGCTCGGCTCCCCACTGAGAGAGAGATTCGAGAAGTTAACACCAATGTTCAAGTTTATCCTCTGCCATAAATAACATTCAAACATCTGCAAACAACTGGAAGGATAAAGCCGACCGGAGCAAAATAATTATGAAGTATCACAGGATTATGAATTATGTTCAGCTTAATTAAAAGCACATGGGTTTTACTTTGTCTGTAGAGATTGATTGAACTTTTTTTTTTTACTTTGTTATTAATGGATTTTCAAACCACTGTTGAGGGAAATTCCCAACTATGGTCTACTTTTTTTGTTGTCTCACTTAACTTTGCTAAAGGCAATTCTTCCACTTGAATGCCAGCCATGGATTTGCAGCATTTGCAACACCATTTTTGAATTGAGAACACTGAATATTTTGTCTTTGTCAGTAGCGTGCACGAGGTTAGATAAGAGGAGGAGGGAGGTTATAGAAGTGAGACAGTGGAGTCAGATCGGGTCATTTCTTTTTATGGATGAGTTATTATCAGACACAGAGGAAAATATTTTTGATGCTTCCACTGAACAGCTGGCTTCCAACTATCTCTGATTCTCACTTTGTTGGACAGTTAAAAGTGAACAGGCTTTGGCTCTTGTAATAACAATTTTATTTGTTATTCATTATCCAAAACTGTCACTTCTTTTTTCAATGATTTAAAACCAAAACTATGGCATCATCCAAAGGCATTAGAGAGGAAGAGGAAAAACACCTGACTGTGCTCTTTCACACCTATGATGTGGATTATTCAGGACGAATTGAGAAAAATGAATTCTCGACCATTTGCAAGGAGCTCCATGTCCCGTCTCAAGACGCCGATGGCTTATTCAGCCGCCTTGACATCGACAAAGACGGTACGGTGACCTTAGAGGAGTTCATCACTGGCTTCAAAGAACAACATCAAGAGGAAGAAGACGGGACTGAGACAGAGGACGTGTGCTCCTTCACTGAGGAAACAATTGTAAAAACCAAGGAGCAGGTCATATCCAGGTAAGAGGGCTGTCACTTTTGATATTTTTCTTTTGATGCTGTTCTGTGTTGGAGATTTGGATTCTTATAAATTCAGAGATTGTAGGAAAGATTTTCACATGTGTCTTTATCGATGTAGTGTAGTTAGTCTCAAGCGAGTCTGGAGTCATTCTTGCAAGAATCAAGCAAGTCAACTCAAGTCCCTGATTTAAATATATTCAGACAGACAGACAGACAGACAGACGACTTTATTAATCCCTTTGGGAGGTTCTCTCTAGGTACCAAACACCATAAAATATAGAATAAAATATAGAATAGAATAAAATAAGATAAAAATAAAAATAAAAATGAAAGTGACCTATGCTATATACATATACATATATGTATGTATACACACATACACACAACACACACATATATATATATATATATGTATGTATATAATATGTATATATGTGTGTATGTATGTATGTATATGCATATTTATATTTATATGTATATGTATGTATATATATATATATATATATATATATATATATACATACATATACATATAAATATAAATATGCATATACATACATACATACACACATATATACATATTATATACATACATATACATACACACACATAGGTAAACACACACCTACAGTTACCCCGTATTGCCCAGGGTTTTATTGCACATGTCTTTTTCCACATATAAATATGCCCCCCCCCCACCACAAATACGGTCATTTTGAACTGCTAGAGTATTATCTGTAACACTCATACAATGTAAGGACTGCTTCATGGTCCCATCCATCCATCCATCCATCTTCTACCACTTTATCCTCCACATGAGGGTCACAGAGGGTGCTGTGCCAATCTCATCTTACAGCAGGGTACACACTGGACAGTTCTGCTTCATGATCCTGTACCAACTGAATTAAAAAGAGATATCCATTCATTATCTACAGCTTTATCCTCCACATGAGGGTCGTGGGGGGTGCTGTGCCAATCTGAGCTGACATAGGGCGATAGGCGGGATACACCCTGGACACTTCTTAAAAAAAGATATAATTAATGAAAATAAATAAAACTGCAGAGCGTAAAATGTAAAAAATACTGACACGAGGCCTACATTAAACCATAATGTAAACTTAACTCAGACTCGAGTTAAGTCACATGACTCTGGTTAAAAGGACTTATTATTATACGTTGCTGTGCTGAGTAGACTTTATAAACTTGTTTATGAACTTGAATATAGTCTGCTCCTCTCTGTATAACCTTTTCCAAATAAGTTAAAACAACTTCTAATGTCACTGTTGTGAACACAGGGAGTTTTAAGTAGAAGTGTAAATGACAGTGAGTGCAACATTGCGTGTACGTGTGTGTGTACATACAGTCTTGTGTCCAGTACCTAAAGGGGATACTTTAGTATCTTACCAGAAAATGGTAGAAGTTGAAGTCACTTTTTTTATAATATTATTTAAGTGAAAGTCTTAAAGTATTTGACATTAAGTTTTAGAAGTAAAGGTAAAAGTATTCAAAAAACGTTTGGACACGCCTGGTGTGTATATATAACCTGTAAAAACATGCATATTACAGGGTTTGAAGATTATAAATGTGATCTCAATAGATATTTATAAAGCAGAGAGGTATCGTTCTCTGGTTTAGATAATGTTCATTCAATCCTTCACAGCCTATCAGCCTGTCAACACAATGAAAGCACTTTCCCTTTGGCCTCAAGCCCAGACCTTTATTGTTGAGGAGAGAGGGAAGTCACACACACACACACACACACACACACCGTTTACCTGAGGCAGAAACAGCAGCTGCTTCCACTGACTGTCTGTCTGTCTGTCTGTCTGAAACCAACAACCACTGGACGTGGAGTTTTTGTCTTTTCTGGACACTTTACTTGTTTAAAATGGATTAACTTTTGTACACGTGTGGACATGTTAGGAGAACAACATTAGGAGTTGTACCGATGACCTGAGGCCGATCTGGACTTTCCCCCCCCCCCACACATTAAACCATGAATCGCCTTCTGTTTTTCCCCAGCCAGCCACATCCCGCAGTGATCGGGGGCATGAGCGCGGAGGAGCGTGACCGGCTGCGCTCGCTATTTCACGCCTACGACGTGGACAAGTCTGGGAGGATCGAGAGGAACGAGTTCCTCACCATCTGCGCGGAGCTGCAAGTGTCCGCGGCCGAGGCGGACCGCATTTTTGACAAGCTGGACGCGGACCAGGACGGCACCGTCACCCTGCTGGAGTTCATCAGCGGCTTCCACGAGCGCTACGGGGAAGACATGATGGAGTCGGACGGGGGAGACGTGTCCACCGCCTGGGAGAACTTCGCGGGGAGACTAGGTGAACAGAGCAAGTTCATCCCCAGGTGAGCGCGAACACTGTGGTATGGGAATAATCAGGAGAAATATGAGTGCGTTCAACAGTGAGTGCACATATTTCAACAGCCAGTGTTTTACTTTAACTTTGTGTTTTATATTTCTAGCAACTTTGACATTTCCTCTAACTATCTTTGTTACTCGTTACTACCAAATAAAATCAGAAGAAGAGTTGGTAACGGTCTGTATTTATATAGAGATTTTCTAGTTTTCACCCATTCACACATCTTTCATATCCATTCACACACTGCAACAAGTGTCTTGCTCAAGGACAGTAGCAGAGCCAGGAATTCAACCCACAACCTTCCAGTTGAAAGACAACTCGCCCCTACCACTAAACTACCAAATCTTTACATACTTTTACTTCTAAAAGTTAAGTACATTTTATATCAGAAAATTACTTTGGATACTTAAGTACAATGTCATATACTTTAAGACTTTTACTTTAAATTACAAAAAAATACTTCAACTTCTACCATAGTAATTTTCTGGTAAGATACTTGTACTTTTACTCAAGTATTCCGTTAAGACTGTCAACAGCTAACTCCAAAATTAGGGATGAGTATTAGTATCAGTCAGTATCGGTACGATACATTGTATATCGGACTGATAAAAATGTATTATCCGATACAATCCAAAAAAAATCCTATATATATCGCATGCTTCACTATGCACAGACTGTTTTTTTAGGAAAACAATATTTGTTACACAGTTGGAGAATTATGTCTTTAAAAATGACTCGGCACCAATGTGTTTTTAACAGCTTCATAGTTCATAAATGGTCTAAGATGACTGTGTCGGACTAATATCAGTATGAAAATGGGCATTTAATTTGTGTCTATAAATTTAGAAAATGTCCATAATTAGGTCCATTACACTGTGGAAACGCATGAACAAATGTTACTACTAACATTGTTACTTGCCTAACCAAAAAAGGATATATATGCATTTAAGTAAACATTTCAAACATTTTGAAAAACAAGGTCCTGGAAAATGCAAGATCCCACTTGTGGTTCTTCAAAATAAATCACCAGGAGTGTGTGCTGGTATGGTTTTCAAGTCACATGTGTGAAATCTTAACGATTTTCCCCACTCAAGATTATTGAGTAGTCGCAAATATTCACTATGATCAATTTACTGTTCGAATTTGTAATCACAATGTGATTAATATTGTGTGTCGTCCCATATAATCCACAACACACAAGGTCAACTGTTGATTGTGGAAAAGGTTTGAGAACCAGCACAACACAGGTTTGGTTTCAGTTCTACTCGAACTCATGTTGTGTTTTTGTGACAGTGAAGTGAAGGTGTGAGTCTTTGTTTGTCTTGAGTTCTTCTCCCCTGAAGGAATCATTATAATCCAGATACAGACAGACTAGTTTTTCTGTGTGCTCATTTGTTTCTGTTCCACTTATTTTATTCAAGGCTGGATAAGTGAAACGACACATAACTTTTCATTTAAATGCGAAAGAGAGACCAGTAATTAGCAAATATGGTAAACATGACCCAACCCGACCTTTTTCACTGAGTGGATTTTCTGCTTTTCTATTCATATGATTGTAAGCTGAATTTGACTGTAACCCAAATATGATTTTAGTATTTGGGAAACTTTTTTCGACATGTTCCCACCATTTTTAAACCATTAGTTATTAATCAAGGGAAGCAATTCAAGTGACTATTGAAAGAGCATTGTAGCACCTGTTTGACTGCTGTGTTCAGTTGAAGCCACAGACAAGATCTCAGTCATTTACATACAGCGTGTATATCCTAGCACTGATGTTGTGTGGCACAGAGAGAACCTGGTGCAGAGAACCAGACCCAGTTTAATGCTGCAACGTATGATTCTTTTTATAATCATTTCAATCTGTTGATTAGTTTCTCATTAATCCAGTAATGGGTTCATGGTCCATAAAGTGTCTCTCAAACCAGGAAATATCCAGTTTTAATGATTACACAGAGCAAAGAAAATATTCACATTTAAGGAGCTGAAAAATGGTTTTACTTCTTTAAAAAACAGTCAAACCGATTAATTGATTATCAAAATGGTTGGTGTTTAATTTAGCAATTGATTAATAATCAAGTAATTGTATTAACCTTACTGCAGCACTAAAGAAATTAAAAAAATAAACTATGGGGAAACTACTACAACCTCCTCTCCTCCCTCAATCACACCTGCAGCTCAGCCTCCACTATACGATACGATACGTACATGTCACTATACATGAACTACAGCTTTAATGCAGGCTCCTCGTGGTCCATGTGCCCCAGAACCCTACAGACTGACTACATGTAGGGCAGTGTTTGCCATTTGTATCAGACGTGAAGCAAAACGCCCTTCACAACAACTATGATCGTTTTTATCCGGCCTGAAGATTCTTCTGTTATCATAACATCCTCCCATTTCTTTAATGGATTGTTTTTCTACTTCACATGCAGAGGATTTAAAGTTATCCTTACAGTTTGTGAGACACTCTAGAGAGAAGGGCTGTCTGATACTGTTAATCACTCAGTATTAGGACAACCATAATAATAATAACAATAATAATAATAATCATATCTTTCTATTTTCAGTGCATATACAGTAAGTCATCTTCAGTAATTTGCTGTAGGTATTTCATGTTCTCAATGTTCTCTCTCTTTGCTCTTCTCTGCTGCCTCATAACAAATTAGGTCGTCATCCGTTTGACCACAGACAACAGAGAAGACATTTTTCTCACATGTTTCTGTAGAGAGACTTCTAGGAAAGCTAATGTCAAGTCCCTTTGGTAACATTTAACGGTTATTTCGACGAATTTGTCAAATAATTATATAGCAATAATTACCACGATAGATGTCAGTTAACGCGGTGCTGTTTAAAACTACCTTACTGAAAGAAAATGATAAACACTTGTAATTGAAGCATGTTGCAAAGGTAAAACATTTGTAACATGTGTTAAAACTGTAGTAAACCTTTAAATAAACTCTCTCTGTGCTTCTCAGCATGGCTGTGTTTGCGTCTTCCCACACGGCACACTGGAAGTTTTTATCCATTTTACATCAAGAAGGATGGAGGCAACAGCAACATTGCGCTAGTAAGGCGAGCCGGCCTCAAACATGTTGGGGAATCACTGAAAATACAAAGAGGAGCCCATGAAGAGTTTTAGAAGTGATTTCCACTTTCAACTCAACTGTGCACAAGTGTTAGTGAGGTTAGGGACACACCAGATTGCTGTTATTTATACTACCACTAGGGGCACCTATTTTTAAAACTTACCTATTAGTGATAATTCCTGCATACAACCTATAGCTACGTTTCGTTGGAGGACAGTCTCGATGTATACATTCACCCCCCCACTACTTAAAAGAATACTTCACCGAATTGCATTTTCCATTGTATTTCTAGAATAGGGTAAGTATTTTTGTCACTGGTGGGCATGTAACAAAAAATAGACTGAAGATATGTCTCGACTCAGGGGAAACTGAGGTTGGGAAGCACAATTTTTCAAAAATATTACCCCTATTCTTGTAATACAAAGCTAAATGCAAATCGTTGAAGTATTCCTTTAATTACAATAAGCATTTATCCCATCAAATCAAACACGGAGTTGTATTTATTTTACAGTAGAATCCACTTCTGAAGCTGTCGCACTTCCTCCTTGTCTTAGGCCATGATAAGAGTTGCCGTGTTGGGTCAAGCTGTGTCAATATGTCTCCTTATTTGTGTATATATTTATATTTTATCTGTATTTTGTGTGTTTGTTTGTGCTTTTGGCCCCAGGCCTGGCATGGGACAACTCCTCGTGCTACTGTGCGGTGGCACTGGGACACCGATTGTCACAGTGGTACCTTCTGCGAAATACACCCTCTTATCTGACACCGATTGCAGTCAACAACAGTCAGCTGAGACATGGCAGCCTGAAAAGCACAGCACATAAGACACAGTGCCTGATTCATGAAAGAATATTTGTTGTTTTTAGATTCAGGCCTAATGAGCAAACAACATCAATTAGCTCCTTATTCATACTTATTTTGTATGATTATGGTGAATGTGCACTGTGTTTTTTATTCAGTAACATTAGTTCTCTCAGCTGACTGAGGCGCCGACTATAAGGGATCAGGCTGTGCACCGAAAGATGCTTGAAAAAGGGCTCAAATTGCAAAGTATGCGAAAAGGTTTGGCTGTCACATCTATTATCAATCAGACAAACAATAGACTACAGAATAGATAAGAAAGCAGAAAGCCCAGTAATATGTTCTGCTTCTGCTCATTTCATATGTGTGTCACAATGTGTGTGACGCTGCTGCAAGCTGTAAGTTATTGACTGACAGACAACAGTGTCTATATACTTAGTAATACAGCTAGTCCATCCTGTTAGAAGGCAAACACACACACACACAGACAGCAGACACTTTCATGATGTACTTTTACCATCAAGCTGTGACGCAGGACACTTTATCACTGTCGTGACTCCAGAGCGACACAGTCAGGGTAAAGTGAGATCATGTTGAGATGTAGTCCTAAATCTAAATTGTGGGACTTTTAAGGGATAGTTTGGGTTTTAAGTAGAGTCAGTGTGAGAGAGCGAGGCAGCAGGAGAACTGGAACACAGTTCATGGGTTGTTTTGATGTGAATGGGGACACAACAGAATACAAAGTAAAATAGAATAGCAACAAAATGCTCACTTTAAGCTGTGTTTTGAATCATTTCAGCAGTTTACCCATCCTTTTGAAAAGGGTAACCTCTAGGGAAAAAAAGGGGGCTGTCTGACAGCACGTTATACCTCTACAACCAATCAAAATATAGTGTTAGTATTATTCCTTATCTTACAGGGTCATGACATGTTTCTCTCTGATGTCCTTGTTCACATGAAAACCATATGTAAAATGTGTTCTGGCTCACCTTCTTTAAACAGCTACTGTGCTGAACCGTGTGTGCTGTATGAAACACAAGCACCACTGTCACTGTCCCTTTAAGCTGTATTGTCTTACATAGGATCTGTTACAGCCAGAAGCAAATACTCTACGTGTGTAATGATGGGTCTGAACTTTTGAGATGTTTTTGTTACTCTATGGAGGTAAAAAACGTTTTCCAGGCTAAAAAATAAAATACATTACATAACCTCTATTACCGCCTGCTGTTAATGTATTTTGTTCATAGGTTTTATTCAATTCAAGCACAGCTGAATTTTTCTTGACCAGTTTAAGTAATTCAGTTTTTAAATCTTAATTAATTAAATGTCAAAATTATTAAAACTTGATTTCAATCCCCAATTTTATTCCAGGCACGAACAAGCATCGACGTTGTACCAGAACATCAGTCTGACGGAGCCCAGACTGATTCCTCAGTATGAAAGAGTCATCGTTAACTTCACCAAAGAGATCAAACAGCAAAACCTAGAGATGGAGAACCTGGCGCTCGCCATCAAACGGTGAGCAACACAGACTTACAGTCGCACACACACACACGCGCGTGCATGTGCGTTCTATAATGATGTAGTATGATGAGGATGAATATCAAAGGTAGGTGACAAAATGTCTGATGTTCTGCTCTTAAAACCCATTTTTACGAATCGGTGGCTCTTATGTTTAGATTTTCACCTACATTTTCTCCCACCCTGTGACCACACACAGAGGAAACTCGGTATAGTTAATAAAAGATGGATGGAATGACATTATCCTCTGTATGTTCCGCAGAGCACAGGACCAGGCGTCCATGCAGCTCACTGAGATGGAGGAGGAGATGGACCAACGCATTCACGCGGCAGAGAGAAAAACACGCGAGCAGGTGGGGACAAACTCAGCGCCATCTTCTCCATTTAAAATGGATACGTTAACTTGGTTTAAATACTGTAAATATTGTTTCATTCTCTCTCTCTTGAGTTTGCGAAGCGATAAGAAGGGAGTGTTTGGAGCTGCTCTTCCCTCATGTCAAACAAATCGTGCGCGGCTGAATATCACGTTACTCATCCAGACTGTGACACGGCTGCTGAACAGCTGGACTTTACAACCCTGTGGTTTCCACGCATTTAATCAGAGTTCGCAGGAGCCGAAACTTGTTTTACTGTCAGTGCTCTATGTGATAGGACGGCACAGTTTATGCACACAGGCAGTTTCTCAATGAAAACACAAAACAATAAACTGCAAACCACAGTTTTTTTTTCTTTTACTGTGCCTTTAAATCTTGGCAGGCAGAACTTATGTAAGTATACTTCACTGACTCAAGAGCTGCTGTTTATTTTGTGAAAGAAAAGTACACACGCACACACACACACACACACATTTGTGGGGTTAAACCACCTGTTTGAACACAGTCATGTTCTGACACCTATTTTTGTAGACACACACAGAGTTGCTGATACGCTTATTGATTATCCAGAGGTCAATGTGACACAGCTTATTGAGTCACAGACGTGACATAACTGCAGAGAGAGCACATGCAGTGTGTGACATGGGTCTCTCACTCTGAGGGGTCTGACAGTAAATTCAGGAGTAAACCAAACTTGGGTCAGAACTTTACAAAGAGGCCGTGCTCTTTGCTCAGATTAGGCTGTTTGCATAGAATTTATTTAAAATGGACATTCAAGGCTTAGGAAGTAGGTCGGTGGTGGTCACCAGGGGGCAACTGTCTCACCTAATTTATATCATCAGTAAACATTTTCCTGAGGACTTAATGGTCTCAATTGCTAATCGCTATGTCAATTGTGCTCCTAAAATAGATGAGTACACGACATATGAGTAGACACCAGTGTGATTGACAGCTGGTATCGTCCAATAGGGGTTGCAGGTAATGACTGTGAACTTACAGTTTCAAAGTCAAATCGCAAATCTCGAAATCTCTTCATTTTTATATATATATATATATATAGTTTAAAGCTGTTTAAATGTGTTCTTTACGTGACATAGGGAGGAACCCGGAAAATGGTTGTCATGGCAGCAAAGTTAGAGCAAAAAGAGCAGGTTTAACAGATATATGTATATACATGTATATATTTGTGACCATGTGTTTGTGTTCCTGTCTGCAGGAGAAGAGGCGAACGGAGGCTGAACTGGGCGAGCTACGAAGAAGTTATGAAACGGAAATTTGTGAGCTTCAGTGTAAGATCCAGCGGATGCAGATGGTAAATGATACGGATCACATATGGCAAAAGCAGTGGGACGTTGGCTGAGGACTGTCCAGTCTCTAGAGAATCTCACATCGAGCCCTTCTGCACAATCTTTGGAGAATGTTTACAAATTTTAAACCGTTTATTTGTATTCTCAAGCTCTCATCTCCGTCTATATGCCACACATGTGTACAGTACAGTCACGTCAAAGTCTTAAAGATAAATATGCACAGTTGTGCTGTCCCAGCGTCCCTCGGGGCCTCATGATACACTTCACTGCTAAAGAGAGAAGCTTTTTCTTTTAAAATCTAAATAGGAACAAGCCCTTAAAGGTTATATGTACTGTACTTATGTCGGAAAGAAAACATGACTCTGCTCGTCAGTGGAAAGTTGAGTCCTTTTTCTATAAGGAAACACTGACTTCACTCACTGGAGCGTGAACCAGGGCTAATTTATTCTGCAGGCCCCATGACAACACAGTTATTACTTGAGTAAATAACCTTCACCTGTTTGTATGATTTTTAAAGTGAAACCTAAATGCTTTAGTGCATGAAGGAGATATATGAGGGGCTGCAGATAAAGTAAAAAACATTGATAAGAATCATTTGAACGTGATTATAGATGCATTATGAAAAATGTAGTACATTTGAGCAGTCGTAAACAATATGTTATTAGAGTCACTGTGAGCTTTCTTGCTAATGTACATTAGGATGCTTAATAGAACATGACTTTATGTAGTCCAGTAGTGAGGCTGCTGCACGGAAGAGGCTTTTAAATGATTTACTTTTTTGTTTTGTTTTAATGACTCTAAAACATGTGAACTTGTCCAATCATCAGATTGAAGAAAAATACAATAATATCACAGTGAAAGACGAGTCGCTGGCATTGAAGAAGAAGATCACTGAACTAACCCTGGTGAGTGAGACTGAATATGCACGTTGTTCTCATTTTATTTTCTTTATTTTCTTTTAACATTCCTATGCTCTTGTGTTTCACCTCTGCAGGATAACCAGCGTCTAAAGCAGGAGCTGTTGAAATCTCAGACCAAAGTGGCCTGTCTGCACAGCGAGATGGACATGCTGA
Organism: Solea solea; assembly: GCF_958295425.1. Lineage (NCBI taxonomy): Eukaryota > Metazoa > Chordata > Actinopteri > Pleuronectiformes > Soleidae > Solea > Solea solea. Next base: position 19,519,505 of record NC_081141.1, read on the forward strand.
AGACAGAGTTAACCGACCACAGCATCAACACTGAACGGTGAGTTCATGCCTTTGTTTCCTTGTATGTGCCATGTTCATGTCTCACTGGTTTGGATCAATGTCCAGATTAATTTAAAGGGTCATAAGACAGGTTACTGTGAAATCTATGTTGAGAGGAGAATCAGTCCTGGTTAGCTGTGTGAAGCAACACAGTTCAAAGGCAACCCCTCTTATTTGGAGATTGAGGTTGATAATAAGATTAATACATTTTATTTATATAGTGCTTTATTTATTATTTATAAGGAAGAGGACTCAAACTCAAATGACCTGGTGGCCACTGAGCATGTCGTCTGGTCAGGAGGGAGCCGGTCAAGTGAAAAGAAAAGTCCCAGAGCTTTTCAGTTTAAAAGCTTAAAATTATATTAAGATATTCCATCACGATATCACAATAACAATATGTGTGACGAAATTCCACTTTTAGGTTACTTTTTATTTTATTTATTTTCCACCACAAATAATGGAAGGCCTCAACTAGGCCTCCATAGTTTGGGGTTTTCAAAATTAGGGCCAAACATGCCAGTGTTTTTCTTTGTCCACCTTATTAGAGTTTCATAGTAACAGGTAAAAACAGCAGTACATTGTAATTTCATAAATGCAACAAACTATAATGACAAAAAATGATGCTGTTATATAATAAATTATTGAATTATTGACTTTTGAAAGTCTAACACTTAATTAATTACTGAAAACGAAGTTGCAGAGCAGGTTCCATCCACTGTTTTGCATCTTAATTTTGATCATTTAGGAATAATAACTATTTGTTCTCTGTGATCTCATCACAATGCATTCCATTGTACATGTCATAGAGACAGAGACAGAGACAGAGAGAGAGACAGAGACAGAGAGAGAGCAAAGCTGAAACAGGATATCCTGGAGCAGCTCCACACACACAATAACTTCTTGTTGTTGGTGCGTTACTTAGGAACAGAAGCAGCAGAGCCAACAGCAAAGTGACAGTTCCTGCTCGGTGCAGTGTCTTTCAGTGACCAGGGAGGTGCACTGCTGTGTTGGATATGAAAAAAAAAAAAAAAAAAACAGATCTCAGGTGAACTGAGGCAACAATATAAAACTGAACTGAACTGAACTGTTTTTAGTGTTTGCCTGACACATTTTAAATACAACACACCAATAGTAATCGATCAAAAGGAAAGGTTTTAAAGGGACAACAATTTAACAGCTTGTTAATCCAGTTCTAGTGAAACGAGGACTGAGATAACTGTATTTGTTTCATACAGTTGCGTTTTTACTAAGTGTTCATTCACAAAATCCCGTACATTGAGTCTATCTATTATTAATTGTTTGTCTGTTTTAATTAGGCTTGTTAGACTTGTACAGTTTCACTGGCCAAGTCTGTTTTTTGTAATTACTAATGTTTTGTGCAGAAAGGGAAGCTTATACTATATAATATGTTGTCTCCCTTTGCAGGTTAATATTTGTTTGTGAATTGAAATTCTAAAAGTGTGTTGTGTTGCAGAGATGAGGAGCTCTTGCAGCAGTTCGCTGATGAGCGCGACATCCTGGAGAGTCAGATTGAGATTCTGCAGTGAGTTAGACAGTAACACACACACACACACACACACACACACACACACACACACACACACACACACACAGGTTACTGATTTGACTTCATTTTGAAAATAAAGATTGTCCGGGTAAAAAAAAAAGTTTGTGTGTGCAGGAAAGCCAACAGGAAGCTCCACGACAACAACGATGGCCTGAGGATGGCACTGGAGAGGATCACAAAGGTGGAGTTGCATTTTTTTAACTAAGAACAATCTTAATTTTGAAAGAAAAAAATGCTTTTGTTAATTTCCAACAACTGATTGTGAACGTGTGTTACAGTCTAGTAACAGTGGATCACCAGGAGAAATAAAGAGCAGAAGTAAAAGCATCTGTTACACGTCACCACACGCATTAATGGACAGGTGAGACCTGCAACCAGTGTTTGACTGCGCCACCTATAGTCAAGTCAATGCAAGTGTATTTATGTAGCTTATGACTCACACAAGAAAAGAAAAAAAGAATTTAGTTTAGTTTTGATTTTCAACTCTGAATAATAGATTTTACTGTTATCTGTCCATAGAGGACTCTGTACTGAAAAAGTCTTTAAAAAGAGGTGTCTAAAAACAAAGAAAACTAAATGACTTTACTTTAAGTATCTACCACTGAACTATACAATTATAGTGTGGATATTTTGTGGCATGTATCACAGATTATGTCCTGATCTCTTCTTCAGGTTCTGCCACCATTTGAATGACGATTTCTCTCCGTACAACCGTCGGCCCAGCTGTGACACTCTGGCCTTGGCCATGTGTGACCCGGGCCTGAAGCGCAGAAACAGCAGTGAGTGTGAGGAGGACAGCCTGCCTGAGATCTACATGGACAGCGGCCTGTCAACACTCAGAGGCTCACACGGTGGCTACGACTCTGAGCACGAGGTCAAATGTCATGAGGAGGAGGAGGAGGAGGAGAAAGTGAGGGAGGAGAAGACAAGGGAGGATGACTACAATGACAGCATCATTGAAGAATGCGAAGAAAACTCTGACAATGAGGTGAGACAAAAAGGAAAGAAATGCAAAAACATAGTTAGCTTGGTATCGGTCAAAATCAATGGATGGGATATCAGGCCAATAAAAATGTAAAATCGGATACAATTCAAAAATCCTATATATCGCATGCTTATAAAACTATAAAAATGTAACTAAAAATCAGCAAAGGCATTTTAGCTGAGTCATGTTTGGGCTGTTTATTTGTGACACATTTGGGGAATTATGTCTTTGGAATGACTCGGCACAAATGGGTGTTAACAGCTTTATACGTTGATAAATGGTCTAAAATTAGTGATATCGGTGTCGGACGCAAAAAAGTGATATCGTTCCGTTTTCAGACGAAAGAGGCCTAAAGGTTGACCAAGGTTGTGTCGTACAGAATGATGTCAATAAAAATAAGTAAAATGGGAACATAAAATAACATATACAATTAAAACAATACAGTGCATAATAAAAGAACATAAAAGCAGACAAACGGGAGTCCAGCTCAACATGAATTAAATGCCAAAGAGAACAGCAACAACAACAGAACTCACCAAAGGTTACACATTGCAGCTTTAAAATCTGTAGAAATTAAGTAAATGTAGTCAATGTCTACACATTAATTAGCTTACTATAAATTTGGTTTAAATCTCTGTGATAAATGGAAATTTGACCTGATTTGACTAATTATGTCTTATCCTCTGGTGACCTTTATATTGATTATAAATTGCATATGTCACTCAGAAGCAGAATGGTGGCACGAGAGAAGAAAATCCTTTGTGGATTCTAAACTAAATGTCAACAAATGATTTCACAGGCTGTTCACAGCCACAGTTTTCAATAATGTCTTCCACTGTGTGTCTACATCGCAGCCAGCAGAGACACAGGACAGTGAGTCAGCGTTTGGGTCAGACAGTAGCTCAGCGTTGGAGTGGAAGCTGCCTGAATCCATCGATGTCCCCAAAACCCCTGCCCCAACAACACGAAAGGCCCTCAGTGCCATCAGTGTTCAGGTAAGAGAGCGACAAACTAACTCAAATTATTACATTTATAACAAATCCTGGTGCTGATTTTTGTCAAACATTACAACTTCATATTTTCGGCCACACTTGGCAAACTTATATGTATGTTCTTGACTTGTTGTGTTGCGTCTTACTTTCCCAGAGGTCTCTGGGTTGGAAAAAAAAAAATTGCTGAATGTTTTTCCAGACTTTTACAAAAGATTTATACTTGCATTTGCATCTCTAAGTTACTACCATAGTCATTTATGAATCAGCAGCGAACCACAAGAAATGGACTCTTAGCTCAGTAAAATTAAAAAGCTCAGCTAAATATAGTAGTGTCACTTCAACAAACAAGTGTTAAGTGGAATTTTCTGGACAAAACACAGAAATAGACTACATACTAGATACTACTTGTGTCCTCCTCTTGCATAATTTGTATATAAACAATGAGATATCCTTGAGCTTAAATTGAATTTATACAGTCATACAGGTCAGGTAAGGTTGTTTACCTTGACGTGTTTTGGCTGTCAACTGTATCAACAGAAGAGTCACGTGACGTGGCTGTGACGTGTCTTGCTCAGCTGTTCCTTATACAGACAGCAGGGGACGACTATGCCCCCTGCTGTCTGACGCCTCGTCTGACACCTTGTCTTCAACCGAGACGAGGGAGCGTACATCCTATCCCACACCTGGGATGCTGTCCTTGACAAGGTGGCAGACAGCAGGGGGGCATTTACCTGTCTGGCTGACTAAATGAAATTTAAGTATATCACAAAAGAAGACTAATGAGATATCCTGCCTAACTCTGCCTAAAGCCATTTATTTGGTTTGACTAAAGTGGCCATTTCCTAGAACTACATGCATTTAACCTGAATTGCATTTGCAAGTGCTTCACTTTCCCTTTTCTCCACTTGACCTCTGCCCTTCTCCCTTCTCCCTTCTCTCTCCAGAAGGACGAGGCGAGCCCCGACCTGGGCTACATGACGTCAGAGAGAGCTTTCAGAATCGTGTTGGCCGGAGACGCTGCTGTGGGAAAGTCCAGTTTCCTGCTGCGTCTCTGCAAGAATGAATTCACACCAAGCTCCAGTGCAACTCTGGGTGAGCTGGATGGATCAAAGACAGCAAATCTGTTCACCTTTAGTCTGTCAGAGTAATACATACTTGCATTTAACCTCCTATTGGCAATATTTCACATAGAAATAATCATTTAGACTTGTATTGAACCGCTCATAGAGCTGATTGATTAATGGTTGAATGTTTTGTACGTGGTGATATGAGGTCATGCAGTAGGTAAGGTGAATAAACTGCTTTTGTAAAATGTGACGTCTTTTAAGTCGTCTTTGACTGTGATTCATCCGTGTGATTCTTCAGGAGTGGATTTCCAGATCAAGACACTCGTCGTAGACGGAGAACCTGTTTTGCTACAGCTGTGGGACACTGCAGGACAGGAAAGGTGTGTTGTATTCATTCATGAATTGATGTCCATGCTGTAAATGGACATATTACAGAATTATGGACATTCAGCTGCAAAATGGCTGGTAAACTCACAAAAGATGCCTTTCTTACTGTGAAAGATATGTGTATACAACCTTTTAAGCTTATTTTTGCATATTATTCTTTATATTTTTTATCTTTTTGAACCTAACTATTTATTCTTCACAAATTATGAGCCGCTGAAAATCGTGCGGAACCCTAAAGTCACCACAGTCGTTTCAGCTGCCTGTGTCTTGAACCAGTTGTCTTCTTCCTCATCTTAGGTTTCGCAGCATTGCAAAGTCTTATTTCCGCCGGGCGGACGGCGTGTTGCTGCTGTACGATGTCACCTGTGAAAGAAGCTTTCTAAATGTCAGAGAGTGGGTGGACATGATTGAGGTAACACACTGCTCAAGAAAACAACCCATCACTAATGACAGCAAAGTGAAGGGGGAAAGTCAGCATTCTGTTTCTTCAGTGTTCGATTTGAGACGCGATAAGAACATGTGCTGTGATGTGTGCATTTGAAACCAAGTGGTCTTACTTGTTTTTCTCTCTCTACATGCAGCAGATGTGTAAGTGTGGGTTAGAAAAAAGCATTTTGTTCTGCTATTTTATTATGAGCATGTTAAAAATGTCTGCATGCTGTACAGTGTGTGTGACTTGTATCATGTGTTGTATGACAGAATCCATCATATACACACTGTGGTGATTATAACAACTAATATTTCTTGGCTAGATTATTTAATTTGTCGATATCAGTCCATTTTTTTTGTTTCCATTAGCAGGATGTTTCTTCAGAGGATGTTCCCATCATGCTCGTGGGTAACAAGTGTGACCTAAGACAAAGTGGAGCCAGCTTTGTTCCGACCAGCTATGGAGAAAAACTGGCCATGGTAGTTACAAATCAACACCTGCTGCCTTGTTGATGTAAATACAAGTCGTAACATTAACGTTGTTGTAGGGTTAGCATTGATTATTGATTTCCTTCACCCAACAGACATACAACACTCTGTTCTGTGAAACCAGTGCCAAAGATGGCTCCAACATCCTTGAGGCTGTGCTGCATCTGGCCAGGTGAGACGCTACAACTGCGTCAGAAAAACAAATACAACTCATTCAGCGCTTGGTGTGTTTAATGCTAACCAGGTTTCCAATGCAAATTCATGCTTAAAACACTGAAGACACTGTGGAACAGCCAGCAAATGATGAATTCGGAGTAATTCTGACTAATTCTATTCATGATGTATGCCTCGCTGATACTGCACCCACCCCCAATCCTTCAATACCCAGTTGCAATAAGTGTTTATTCTGTTTTAGTCAAACTACTGGACGCAAAGTAGGTGTAGAATTAAATTCTGAAACTTTTCATGGAGGCTTCTAGAAGTTTTCAGCCTTAGTCCAAACATTTGCAGCCATCTTTCTTTACTCAACAAATTTATTAGACCACCACCCAAAGCTACAGCTGCCCTAAATTAACAAAAAAAATGTTTATGTTTCTGTAATGGTTAATACACCAGTATGAAGAAGCTCTTTATCCAAAATGACTATTATTGGTGTCCATGAATTTTCAAAAAACATTAAAAAATTGTTATTTACTTGCATTCCTGAAAAGAAAAAAACTAGTTTTAGTGGTTGAATGTTACGTTTGATTCATTTCTGACTTCTCAGAGAAGCCAAGAATTACCGGCTCAAATTTGGGTATAAAAAGATGAATTCAGTTTGTTATTTGCCAGATCAATTTTTTAAGTTTGAACAAGTTTTTTGAAAGATTTTGAAAATATTTATGTTTCATTGTTTTTATGATAGGTAGTCAAAGAAATTTGTATCTAGCTGCTGTGCTTCCTCATGACATTAAACGCATAACTTCCTGTGTGACATGAAAACAAAAATGCAGCAATTCCACAGCTTTAAACATTAACTATATATAAAAAAATCAAAATCTAATTTAAAATTGACTGGAGAGGCCAAAATAGCAGTGTTCTCTTTCAGGGGTATTTGTAACAAGTTTTAAGCTATGTAAATCCTTTCCACTCCACAGGCAGGTTAAACAGTATGCTGCTTTAAATCAAAAGAGTCACCATCAGTCGCTGCCCAGCTTGGACGCTCCCAGGAAGAAACCAAATTTCTCCTGTTGCACCTGATCAAACTCATCATTTCTGGACATGTGACTTAATGTGAACTCAGTGAATGTGGAACAAGGATAACAAACTAAACCGAAATGAGACATGATATCTGCAACGGGAGCAAATCATCGTCGCCATGGTTCTCCACAACTATTTTATGAACGGCTGGAAGTGAGCAAGTTTTTTTTTCTTATTCAGGGTTTTTTTTTTTTTAAATAATAATGTACTCAATTTCTCTATATGTTCCATAGTTTTTGAATTTCAATCTTTGTCAGTATGAACTTTCTTACTCATCACGTATGATGTTTTCACACACACTCGCACAAGTTCCTTCCAACAACATGTGATAGTAAAGAAGAATGTGTTCGCCCTGTTTCCTCTGTGAAGACATGCACGTTTGAAGAAACGGCGACTCTGTGTTGGCTTGAATATGAGTGTGAATGGTTGTTTGTCTCTGTAAATGTCTGCTGTGTGATACACCGATGACCTGTCCAGGATTTAACCTGCATCTGTCATCCGCGTAACACAAATATTAACGCAAGTGATATGTATTGACTGCTGATGTGGGGACACTGAGAATTGTGTGAGAACGTAAAGGTCCAGTGTGTAAGAATTAGTGAGAAGAATGCAGTTCTTCTTTCTCTTAGTAACGCTTTTCTTCAAAATGTGAAAAAGCATTTTTCCACTATACAGTTCTAGCACAACTCGGCTTGGTTCTACTCTGATTGTTAATGTTAATCTCCACCATTTAGCAAGAAACTTTGTGTAATGTCAACATTTAACAAAGGAGTCTGGTCAATTTAACATTAGCCGAATCACAACCCGTTCAGCTGTATTATAATTCAGTGACTGTGCAGGAAGCGCTGAACTAATCTTGTTAATTAACTGTTTCTAATGATTCAGTACACCGAAAACAACTTCTTTAATTGTCACTAGTTTGTGTGTTTGTGTCGGGTATAAAACAACGTCACGGCAGATTCACTCAGCCGTGCTATGATGACCCCGGAAAACGACATGCCTGGTACCCAAACCCATGTAGAATCGAGCTGTGCCAAGTCGCGCATGACTGTATAGGGGAAAAGCACCATAAGCACCATGGCGGCCTCCATAAAGCAAGGCCCTTGCCCATAGTACATGCACAATGCTTATTCTGTAAGGCCTTTGCGCAACAAACAACACACAATTGGGAATGATTTAGAGGCAAATTTCAACGCACCCTCTCTATTCACACATATAATATGATAGATTAAAACTTATAGTAAATTATTTGGAAGAGAAAATATTTGCATAATTGGAAGAAATCTGCTTCTAGTGAGGTTGAGCTGGTTCTCAGTCATTTTACAGAGTAAAAATAATAACCTGATTATAGCCACAGCTAAAGACGAGAGGATAGCATGGTTGGTTTAGTCGCTGTTCTTTTAAGTAAAATTCTGACTCTGATGTGAAAGGATACACACGTTTAAAAAAAACATGACCGTGCGAATAAAGCTCTGCTGTGCAGAGGCAATGAGACTACAAACGCCCAAACGAAATGTGATTATACATATACACACAAACATACATTTAGGCAGTATATTCAGTTACACATTGGATCTTTAAAGACAGAAAAGCTCCCCTTGTCTTTGTTCTCACTGTATGTGATTTTTACATTACATTACTTTTGGTTCATCCCATCATCTTTATTATATTACCCACAGTGTTATGTTTCTCTTCATTTAACTTCCCACTGAGGACGACTTTGTTACAGATTTTATATTTTTCAGATTTGCACAAATGCTTTAAAATAATATATGAGTTATGAAAATAAGTAAAGCCGAAGGTGTCAAAGCCCGTTTGTTTTATCCCTCTGACATAGTTGCTATCTGTAATCTGTTTAAATGTGTGCATCTGAGCTTGGTAAAGTGTCACAACTGATATTATAGTCCGTCTTATTCTTGTTATTACATAATAATAATGCCATAATATCAAGCTGCTGAAGGACGATTCTCGTCAGAAACCAGTCCTCCCAAACTTTTATGACAGTCTGAATTGATGATCTGTGGCTGTCAGTTTATTCTTCCTCAACTTCCTAACAACAAACACATGGTAGAATAATCTAAAATTCAGATTTTGACTTGATGCAGAGAGGTACGGAGATACAAAAACAAAGGAAAAAGGTTTTGTCACCAACGTAGTGGTTGGTGAAACATTTAAGAGATAAACTGTAAAGACTTTAGCCTCATTATGACACTTTATAAAATCTAGTTAATGTGAAGTTTACTTCAGTCTCCAGATGCTACGTATAGATCACATAATGTGTTTGTAATGTTGTCTTTCACTGTTAGACTGTGTCTGCAGGTAAAAATCAAACACTGTGGTTGTGCATATAGCAGGGAACCTGATGCTCTGCTATTTATTTCCACCTAGAATAAACTTCTTTTTTTATAAATGCCTTTGCTTATACTTCATAATCCATGCGACTGCAATGTCATTACTTGGTATTTAAGTTTTTCTTTTGTCTTAAAGAATATAGAGTGAATGCCTCATCGCCAAAAGACTGGTTCCACACAGAAGAAATATCTATAAAAAAATCTTAATCAGATATTCTTTTCAACTTAATTCATTGTTAACATTTGACACATTTCCCAAGTGAAGGTTGATAAACTAACTTATCACATATAAATATTTTTGAAAGCCACTTTAACCTGTTCTGCGACCAGGGTCGTCATGAAATCATGTCTTAACTATTATAAACACAGACTTGCTGCATATCCACAGAAAGGTCAGAGGAGTCATCCAAAATGTGACAAAAAATCATAGTATAGTATGTCGTCCAAAATCACTCAAAAAAGTCATAGGTTAGTATCTCATCCAAAATGTGACAAAAAAGTCATAGGTTAGTATGTCGTCCAAAATGTGACAAAAAAGTCATAGGTTAGTATGTCGTCCAAAATGTGACAAAAATGTCATAGGTTAGTATGTCGTCCAAAATCACTCGAAAAAGTCATAGTATAGTATGTCGTCCAGAATCACTCAAAAAAGTCGTAAGTTAGTATGTCGTCCAAAATGTGACAAAAAAGTCATAGGTTAGTATGTCGTCCAAAATGTGACAAAAAAGTCATACTTTCGTATGTCGTTCAAAATGTGACAAAAAAGTCATAGGTTAGTATGTCGTCCAAAATCACTCAAAAAGTCATAGGTTAAGATGTCGTCCAAAATGTGACAAAAAAGTCATACTTTCGTATGTCGTCCAAAATGTGACAAAAAAGTCATAGGTTAGTATGTCGTCCAAAATGTGACAAAAAAGTCATAGGTTAGTATGTCGTCCAAAATGTGACAAAAAAGTCATAGGTTAGTATGTCATCCAAAATGTGACAAAAAAGTCATACTTCAGTATGTCGTCCAAAATCACTCAAAAAAGTCATAGGTTAGTATGTCGTCCAAAATGTGACAAAAAAGTCATAGGTTAGTATGTCGTCCAAAATAACTCAAAAAAGTCATAGGTTAGTATGTCGTCCAAAATGTGACAAAAATGTGACAAAAAAGCCATAGGTTAGTATGTCGTCCAAAATGTGACAAAAAAGTCATACTTTCGTATGTCGTCCAAAATGTGACAAAAAAGTCATAGGTTAGTATGTCGTCCAAAATCACTCAAAAAGTCATAGATTAAGATGTCGTCCAAAATGTGAAAAAAAAAGTCATACTTTCGTATGTCGTCCAAAATGTGACAAAAAATTCATAGGTTAGTATGTCGTCCAAAATGTGACAAAAAAGTCATAGGTTAGTATGTCGTCCAAAATCACTCAAAAAAGTCATAGGTTAGTATGTCGTCCAAAATGTGACAAAAAAGTCATAGTATAGTATGTCGTCCAGAATCACTCAAAAAAGTCATAGGTTAGTATGTCGTCCAAAATGTGACAAAGAAGTCATAGGTTAGTATGTCGTCCAAAATGTGACAAAAAAGTCATAGGTTAGTATGTCGTCCAAAATGTGACAAAAAAGTCATAGGTTAGTATGTCGTCCAAAATGTGACAAAAAAGTCATACTTTCGTATGTCGTCCAAAATGTGACAAAAAAGTCATAGGTTAGTATGTCGTCCAAAATGTGACAAAAAAGTCATAGGTTAGTATTTCATCCAAAATCACTCAAAAAAGTCATAGGTTAGTATGTCGTCCAAAATGTGACAAAGAAGTCATAGGTTAGTATGTCGTCCAAAATGTGACAAAAAAGTCATAGGTTAGTATGTCGTCCAAAATGTGACAAAAAAGTCATACTTTCGTATGTTGTCCAAAATGTGACAAAAAAGTCATACTTTTGTATGTCGTCCAAAATGTGACAAAAAAGTCATAGGTTAGTATGTCGTCCAAAATGTGACAAAAAAGTCATAGGTTAGTATGTCGTCCAAAATGTGACAAAAAAGTCATATGTTAGTATGTCGTCCAAAATCACTCAAAAAAGTCATAGGTTAGTATGTCGTCCAAAATGTGACAAAAAAGTCATATGTTAGTATGTCGTCCAAA